>NC_056725.1:1710739134-1710746634 GCF_019279795.1 Protopterus annectens
CTTCTATGCCTGTCATCTGGATCTTTTGTTGTTGCAGGTCCATATGTAACAAGTCTATTTGTTTTGTAGTTTTTTCCATGAAAGTGTCTATTTTAGTATCCATTTTATCCATCTTAGCAGTAAGTTGCTGGACTATAATTATCAGAGACTGAAGTTCTTTCTTGATGCTGGAGTCTTGAGAATTTGTCTTACTGGAACTCATTTCAGACTGATAAACTGACAGGAAAATTTCCAAAGTAACTTCTGACAGGAATATTATTAAGATTTCCTTTCTTTTTTAGATATAGTTCAAGAACTATATAAAACAAACATATTTAGAAAGAAAATTACTTCAAGAATTAATTTTTTAAGTAATTAATTCCTGTCAATGTAATGAAATTGGTGGAGCTGAAGAAATCTGCTGCTATCCTGTGTTCATCCTTGGCCACGCCCCCATTTCTAAGTATTTTTGATGATCTGTTCCCTGTTCTATATTCTTCTAATAGTGTTACTTCTTTTCTTAACTGCTTTATAGTTTTCTCTATTCACTGCTTCCATGGTGGTATTTTATTTCTTCCTTTCTTTTCCATTATTTCTTCAAGTTTTTGTGGTAAGACTTTATCTGTTATTAATTTAGCTTCATAGTAACATGTCCTATTTATTTCTGTTATATCACAAGAATGCTGCTAGATGTATGTTTTAGTACCTTAACAAGTTTGTGTGTTTCTAAGAATATATGTAGCTATATACTTAAGTATAGAGTTGATTTATAAGAAAGCAGTATATTAGTGTATGTTGTTTTAAATTATGTCTTTCTATGTATGTGGTTTCTTTTTTGCCTGTCCCATGATGAGCTGATATCACGGAATCTCATTTAATCTACACTTGTGTACATCTAAATGACAATAAAGTTACTTTTGACTTTGACTTTTTGACTTTGAGCATTTCTCTAATAGTCCAAATTTTGTCTGCATCTTTTTTACTAAACTTCTAACATTTTGGATCTTATTTACTTTTTGTAATCTATTTCTTTCATCAATCTTAATATGTCTGTCCATCTCTTTTAAATCAAGCAACTCTTCTCTTATATCATTTTATTCTTGACCGAGACTTCCTTTTTTGTCCTCTGTTTCCTCAGGGTATCCTACAGAAAATTCCAGAACATCTTCTTGTGACATATCCTTTTCAGATGGACCCTGTTTCATAGGTTCATAGGTAGGTACTAGGCTATCTGCCCGAAGGCATTTATAAGCCTAGCCAGAATGTGTTGGCTTTCACCGCCCCCTTAGATTAGTTCCCTGTGCCTCTGTCCAGCAGAGTCACTGAAGTGATCCCCGAGGTAAACTTTCTGTTTCCCATCCACTCGTCAAGGTTTCTTTTGAAGAGTGTTAATGAGGAGCTTTGCATAGGAAGTCTCTAGGACAGGAATCTATCCCTCCAGCACGTCCTATTTATTGTTGTGGTGAAGTTTAGATCCCTAGAGTGTGTGTACTGTTCCTTCATATGGGAACGCATTGACCTATGACTCCATAACATTACCTGTGTCAGAGTTGCCACTGTTTCCTGCTGGTTCCCTTGCTGTGCAACTTTAACTGAACTTTTGTACCAGTACCCTACAGAAGGCTCCAGAGCAACATCATGTGGCAAGTCTTCAATGCCTCCCACTGGACCTGTTTCTCTTTAATCTGGGTACTCATTATTCCTTCATGCTCTGACGTTACTTGTGTTGGATTTTCTATACTAAATCCTTCGCTTTGCAGATAATTCATGACTTCCATTCTGGTTTAACTTCTTCATAACCGATTCTCTTTTCTAATTCCCCTTTGTTTTCTTGTTTTATGTATTGTGAAATTTTCCATGTCTGGGTGCCTTTGCCTGTATTTCTCTTCAAGTATCTTTAGCGCTGCTTTTTTATATTGACTAATTTTGCTTTCTCCTTTGCGTAAACATTGCTCTATACCAGATCTATTTTTCTTTCCCATGTCCGTTCTTTTTCTCTAGGTACCTCCTGCTCCAATTTCTGCTCCTTAATTTGGGGGTTCATTATTCCATCATGATGTGACATTATCTGTGCAGAATTTTGTACACTAAACCCTTCACTTTGCAGATAATCCATGACTTCAATTTCTGTTTGTTTAACTTTTACATTACTAATCCTCTTTGTTACTTTCCTTTTTGGTTTTCTTATTTTTTTGTATTGTGAAATTTTCCATATTCAAGTCCCTTTGCCTATATCTCTCTTCAAAAATCTTTGGAGCTGTGTTTTTTTTTGATTAGTTTATCTCAATGGCATAAACATTGCAACATATCAGACCTCTTTTTCCCATATCCATATTTCCTTTTGATACTTTTCAAACACTCTCTTTGTTTTGTTTTTATATTGTTCACATTTCCTTCTTTTTTCAGGCAGCTCAAACTTTCTTTGACTATGTAATGTTTTCCATGGATCTGTTGTATTAATGAATACAATTTTTCATTTGAAGCTTTTGACAGTTTTTCTTGTGGAGGCATTTTTTCTTTCCTCTAATTTCTGTCTTAATTTTTCTGAATATCTTCCATCTGGAAATTCTGAGCTTCTTGCGTAATAGTAACCATAAATAGGATGGCACAGTGGTGCAGTAGTTAACATTGTCATCTCACAGCAAGCAGTTCTCCGGTTTGATTCTTGGGTGGGGTGCCTTCTTTGCGGAGTCTGTATGTCCTCCCTGCATTTGTGCAGGTTTGCTCTGGTTTCCTCCTATGTTACAAAAACATGCATCTGGAGTATCTCTCCCTGGGCCCCTGCTGAAAACTGTCTAGTTCCAAGTCAGAATTTCCTGGTAAAGAGATGTTAAACAAATAATTTCTTTGTTACCCTCAGTAGTCCACTCTGTCATCTTTATGGCTCTTTTTTGGCCTGTCAGTTTTTGTATTTTTTGTGGACAACTATTTCCTTCTACCACAGGGAGCCATCCTCCCCTTGTGCCTGTCCTAACTCTGTTGCAGGAATGTTTCCGTGTCCTGAGGATTCTATACTGCTATTTTTTTCCAGTCCTGGCATCAGTGCATCTACCAGGATTGGGCACTTTTTCCCCTGGGACCTACGTGCCCAGCTATATTTTTTATTTTTTATCCCTCTCTCCATGATAACATACAGTTTACATATCAGTGTAAACTTGGTGAGATTTTGTGAAAACATGGTCCACCACATGAAGGTACTCACCAAGACTTGAAGATGGAATAAGTTCCTTCAATACTACTGTCCTTTTCTTGCTGATTTAATCTCTACATTCTATGTAGTGTGTGTGATGACGGCTGATGCAGAGTGAGACCTGACTGTGCATTACTCAGTATAGACTGTCATTAGCACTGCATGCATCATGTTTGTTTTGTGGGACACTAAGGGCTTGTCATGGTGCATAGATCTGGACTATATAAACCCACTTTGTCTGTTCTACCTTAGATGGTGCCTCCTGTTGTCTGAGTGTGTTACCTGGTACATGATTCCTCCTTTGTGACACCCTATTCTCTTCAGATGATATTGCTGGCTGTATGCCCATGGTCTGTGGGGCATGAGCTCGGACCTGCCACAGATATACAGTGGTGTTGTCCCACTTGTTTCTGCAGTGTCATCATATGTAGCATGGCACAGGCTTTGACCAGCTTGATGTATATAGTCATTAGGGTGTACTGCAATGCCTCACCAGATGTATATAGATAACTGAAAACTTTCTCAGTGATGCTTCAAGTCTTTGCATATGTCGTGTTATACTGGAATTTGGCAAAACTCTTTGGATTACAAATGGGTGTCATTAGTTAGGGTTCAAAGGGGTATCCATCATCACCAACAACACCTTTGCCTGCACACACCAATGGGATGGCCCTTTGGAAAGTCACATTACTGTCAATAGCAATATAGATGTGTGAAATAAATATAAATAAAGGGAACTGTCTGGGTACTGTAGAGACAAATTGGTAATAATACCCTTTGCATTACATACTACCTGGCAGCTCACAGAATAGTAGCCTTTCTTGCTGACATGTTTGTAATGTATAGCACACAGTACCTCAGGGAGGCATGTGATGTCATAGAAGTCATACATAGTGGTGGTGCTGTCCTGTACTGGGGAAGAAGATATGCTTATCCACATTTAGAAACATATTGTGCTAAGTCTTTGTGAGGGAGAGGTCTGTGATATATCTAAAATGTTCCTCATTGGTCTGTAGAATTTTCCAGTATTTAGAATAGTGACTGTTGTGCATACCTATGTCTCCATATGGATAGGAAGGCCATGCATTCTTGTAGATTCTCCTTATGGTTAACACATGCCTACAACAATCCTTATGATGTCTCAGTCAATGCAGAACCAATCAACTATCTGCCATTTGGTCCAAGTGTGCTATGTAGTTCACTGTGTATAGCTCTTTCATTACCACCATCCGCAGCACTGAGATAGTGGGTGGGACCTGGCAGTATTACATATAACAAGATAATACAGTGCAAGTCTTGCCTCAGTACATCCACCTCTGATTTCTGCAGTGCAGCTATTTTCTGTGTACTCAAGCCTTTTGTATGGTCATACATTGTGGTGAGCAAGTTCCTCCAAAAATGACTACAATTCGTGGCACTGTTTTTACTGTATACATTTGCATATCAGTACTGCCTCATTTGGGTAATTGTTTTAATTTGCATGTCATTATATGGTCATCTGCATACATGACATGACATGATGTACTCTAATGCTCACTGTGGTATTGTGCAACATGTTTCTATGAGCACACTGTGTATGGCCTGTATTTCGTGCATACAACACAATGTTACTGTAAATTATAGGCAAATATTTATTTATTTATTTATTTATTGTTTGATGCCAAAGTTGCTGCAGTGGGGAATCTCACGTTTCTTGATGTGGGTCAACCCTGGAATAGTATAATAAAGCCTGAGCATTTATATGTGCATGAGGTAGACGATATGAGAAGCTGGGCACAAGTACAAAAATTATATTTTTCTTTAATTTTTTTTGGCTTTTTTGATACTTAATTGTTAATGATGAAGGTATCAGCAAATTTTGTGCTGACAATGTTTTTGTCAATGGATAATCCTATATTCATGACTGACATTTATTGTAATCTGTTAGTTTCCATGGAATTCATTTAGATTTCTCCCTGCACTGTAAGTCACACATAGCCACTGTTAACAAGATAACACGGCATGTTAATATAAGCTGAAGAGCTCTCATTCTTGTTTCTTTGGACACCAGCACTCAATTACTAGGGAATCCCTTCTATGGAAATAAAACATGATTTGACTCTCATTGCAGCTGGTTCATATGCCAGCTAAAATGTATTACAGATACCAGTTGGCAACGCTTCTCAGTTTCAGTGCTACTGGACCTTGGAAGGAAGTGCTGCTACTTAACTGCACCAAGGCCATATCATCTCCATATCAGTGAAACTTCAGTTGCATGCAGTGAAGTCTGCTTTTCAGATTCTCGTTTTTGGGCCATTGTCTTCAGTTTGCAAACATACTGCAGGTCCATGAGAAAATATATTCCTTGCATTTAACCTATATCAGAGAAATCAGCTTTATAAATTCCAAAACAGTATTGTAAAATGAGAAAAGCTCTTTTCTTTTCTTGGCCACATGATCTGGTAGCACTTTGTCCTGAACTGAAATGAGTATGTAACATAAACATCTGTTAGATTTATGTGTAGTTCTATGCACCCTTTTATGCTCTCCTTCTCCTCCTTCCATTAGCTGCTCATCTTTTGTACGGTCCATATTCAGTTGGTTAGCCTGCCAGTATAATGTGGTTTATTGCATAACAAATCTATATGGAACTTGTAAGCACAGGAAACTCTCTGACTGGAGTACATCCTTTATGTTCTTTGTAGACTACTTATGCACTCTCTGTACATATAAAGCTATATATGGCCCTACACCCTGTTGTCATTTCACCTTATATCCCGTTGCTTGCTACACTTGGATATGTATGATATATTTTTAATACATTGTTGTGGTTTGCCTGGGTCAGTCTGAAGAGGCCCAAGTTGGGTCAATCCATTTAAACAAACAAAAATAAATGCACAACAAGTATGTAAGGTGGGATTATTCTCTATTCAGGTGACATAACTACATACCCTACTCTTTTATTCTCTCATTTGAATGTGGTTCAGTAACTGTCAGACTATTTTACTGAAGCCCATTCACTCAAGACCAAGACACTGACTGGACCTCCAAACTAAAAACACTGCTGGAGAAGCTCTTTACTCTCACTGCATAACTAAACAATGGAATTCTCTCCTGATAAACATAAAAACTACCTCCGTAATAAAATACAAAGAGACACTTAAAGCACATTTAACTGAAACTTGGTTATGCTCTTGTATCAGGACAGGCTAAGAACATTCAATCTTTATTTATTTTTTTATTTTATTTTATTTTACATTTGTTGACCGGGCTAGTCTAGCTGGATATATTTCCATTTTCAGTAGAGGCCCGGGGAGAAAAGCTCCACAGTATATATAAAAAAAACATACAACATTTGAAGTGTAATACAACAAAAACACCAGGATAATTGTAAAGACAAAAAAAGAAAAATTAGCATGCAAAAACAATTTACTAATAGGAACTAATATCATTACCTATAAACAAACTAAACTACAGAGAAGCAAAAATCAGGGAAAGGTGAGTAAGGAGGAGAAGTGGGAGGAAAGTAAGAGTAAAGTAGAAAAGAAAGGATAAGGAAGGATTAAACAAATTTTCAGTGAAGAGGAAAAGAGGTAAGTGAAAAAAGATAATTGTTCAGGGAAGAGGGAGAGAGATGCGGGGGAAGAGACGAGATAGAGAGGGTAGAAATTTAGTCAGGTTTAGTGCAGGAACAGAGCCAGTGACTTTTCAGATGTTCTTTTATTCTTTGTTTGAAGAGGGGCAGTGATGAGGTTAGTGTTATGTCACTGGGTAGTAGATTCCAGTTCCTTCCTACTGTACTAGAAAAAGAGAGTCACCAGCTGAGTTATTGGACTTTGTTAATTTAGCCATAAGTTTTCTAGAAGAACGAAGGGAGTTAAGATTATTGTATGGGATTAAAAGTTCTGAGAGTATAGGGGTGTTTGAAGGCTGGTGCAGTATTTTGTGGGCAATGTTCAGTTGGGGGATGAGCAGAAGGTTTTGGAATTCCAGCCAGCCTAGTTGTTTCAGGTTAATACAGTGGTGGGTTCTGAAGGGGTTGCCAGTGGCGGGCAATGTTATTGTAGCATGTAGCCAGTTTATTAAGGTTGGCTTTCTTAAGGTTGGTAAATATAGGTGAAGCATAGAGAAGTGTTGACAACAGATGGGAGTGGGCAATCTTGGCTCTAGCAGATTCAGTTAGGAAGGGTTTAATTCGGTATAAGGATCCTATTTTTCTGTTGACTGATTTAATGGTGTAATTAATGTGTTGATCAAAAGAGAGATTATTGTCAATGGTTATTCCTAACAGTTTTGTTGTAGGATCGGGTGTGATAGCCGTGGTATTATTAGAGGAAATGGTGAAGTGTAAG
>NC_056725.1:1711084134-1711184134 GCF_019279795.1 Protopterus annectens
CCCCTGTAAATTACAGTACATGGTATATAGCTGCTTACATTCGCGGGTATTTAAGGGGAATGTACCATCGATGAGTATTACCTTACTCAAAAAGAGTGTATGGATATTACTCACAGTAGTGATGATGACAGCTGGTGGGGTACCATCACTATGTTCATCCCAGCCTATTAGGAGCGACCCTGAATTCAATGGAAACATATTTGCTGTCAGGTCCCTCAATATGATCTTTTCTGTGTCTTGCACCTCCCTACTCTTTCTGCGCAGTATGCGTACAGACTGTTTAAGAGCATCTGTATTTGGCAGAGTGGTAACTATATCAGTGGAGGTGCTTGCCATCACCTCAGATACTATCCTGCAAGGGTCCTCCTGACAGGAATCTCTTAATGTCACAATGTATCTGTGCTTCCTCATATCTATCCAGAGTGGGACCATGAAAATGGCCAGTACATTTTAATAGCCATTCACCTTCTGCTATAGTCTCCCATACACAATGGCCCTTAAATTTACCCTTGATTTTCATAGTGCAACACCAATAGTTCCTGCTACCTCTACTTCTCTTCAAGTAGTACTGGTAGCCATCTACATTCAGCAACTTCTTGCCCTTCTGTGTTTCAGTGGTGATGTACGTGGACCCCACTACGCCTGGGGTTGTGTCCCTGACGGCCGACATGCTCACTATTTTCTCTTCACTTACACATGGAATACATAGATATCACTATCTAGGTCTATCATTTAAAATGTACTGCTCTTTACAGTTCTGTTTAACTCATTTACATTTACCAGATATACTCAGCCGTCCACCGTTGTAAATCCACTCACAGATTTTTATCCACCAACTGTTGATTGCCCCTTAAATTTTGCGCCTCTGTAGAATACATGCATTAATAAAGACGTGACATTGTTTCCACGATAACCGGTTGATCGATGGTTATATGTCCGACAGCACAGGATTTACAGTGTTATGATTGTCGATGATCTGATGTTCATAATCATTACTTTCGAACGTATGACTGTCGAACATTCAACTGCCATGCATGTAAGTTTAGAGCTTTTGATAGTAAACCTATATATATGTATATATATATATATATATATATATATATATGTATATATATATATATATATATATATATATATATGTATAAATATATATATATATATATATATATATATATATATATATATATGTGTGTGTGTGTTGCATACATGTCCCAAAATGCCCATACAAGCATATGCTGCTGATAGACCACACACAACTGGGGCACAGTTGGATACAAAAGCAGCCATGACACTCAAATCTGCCCCCCCCCCCACCCACACACACAGACCAAATAAATAAGTGAACAGTGCACTGCTACAAAATCATGATAGGCCATACACAATAGCCAGACATACAACAACCTCTTAGCAAAACAAATAAACTGTCTGAACATAGCAAAGAAAAATTCCACCAGCCACTAATTCACACATGTTTATTATACTCTGATGTCTTGGCCAAAGCCTTCAAGGAGTAAGCATTACCAGAAATACATGCCTTAATCACATGAAACAATTAACACTTAATTACATAATTGAATACACATCCTCCAATTACACTTGTCATTTAACCCCCTACATGATAAAGTATCATAGTTAATATTAATACATTGAGTCTATACATAACAATTGTCCTTTTATGAATGTTTCAGCACACTGAGGAGCAGACGTTTTCAGAAACAGTACCTTGAGACCCACTACTGTCCCCATGGTAAGATTTATTCAATTGTACAGCTAGAGAACTGACATATTTCTTATCAGTAATATGGCTGACATGTTCTAACAGCCTAGTTTTAAAACATGTTTTACCGTCCTCTACATACAATATGTTACAAAGCCATCTAAGAGCATTTTCTATGCACCAACCTCTTGAATGTACAGACTTCAACATGTTTCCCAACCATTCCCCTCAGCAGGAATTACAGCACTAAATAATGATAGACCAGTACACCTATCCACCTACTACTGTATGATATCTGGACAATGCCTTACATAATTGGTGGATAGAAGCCCAAATACACAGCCATAAATGCAATATTGCTGTTATACACTGAGAAAGTTGCTAGTTTTACAGGGTTTGTTGTAACATATATTTTTTGAGGGATATACAGTCAGAAAAACAAATGGATGTTACCACCTACATAATGCAATCACCAGAGTATGCTACTGATTTGCCAAGGATAACATCTGTAGCAATTGGGGAACCCCAATAGGTGCACAGGCCATCACCTGGTCCTGAGCATCACCTACAAAAGCCATGCTGCTACCTATTCAAGCCGGTTCTATCCCTGTAGTGCACAGAAAGAGAGAGAAATAACAAATAAAACATAAAGTGGAAAAGAGAAGAAAGAAAAAAAAAGCTAAGTGGAACATGTAAGCAAGTAACTGAATGTAGTACCTGGCCTGTAACAGCCCATACATAACAGGCTAATCTGTGGCCATTGGATGGCCCTACAGTTGAGAGCTATGCAGAGACAGAACTTTGTCAGACTGAAACCCAGCATGTGCAGACAAACCCTGTTACACTAGTAGTATTCCAAACATATAACAGCAATACTCACATTCTGCTCCTAAGTCTTGAACCTCCCCCACCATTTAGTTGGCTTGTCTTTACAAGTCTTGTAAGAGGTAGTAGCTCAAGCAACTCCAGGATGTCTTCCTCGCAAGTAAGGGAAAGGGCCAACGCCCACATGGAGTACTCATTTATAGGAGTGTGTTGCTATGACATTGGCTATTGGAAGAACTACACAGCTGTCTGCATGCACTTAGCAAATGGGGAACCCCAATAGGTGCACAGGCCATCACCTGGTCATGAGCATCACCTACAAAAGCCATGCTGACACCTATTCAAGCCAGCTCTATCCCTGTAGTGCACAGAAAGAGAGAGAGAAATAACAAAACATAAAGTGAAAAAGAAAAGAAAGAAAAAAAAGGTAAGTAGAACATATAAGCAAGTAATTGAATATAGTACCTGGCCTGTAATAATGGGAAATATGATTTGGAGTAATATATGTCCCAACAAGACATGCTGTACTAATGTCCTGCTAAACAGCTGCTATGGCCATAGCATCTGGCCCTCTCTGCAGTGGGAGATATCACAGACATACCTCTCAACTGTACAGATCTTCACAGAATGTTCACATTTTACCATCATGTATTTTTGTCTGTTCCTCCTGAGATCTGTAATTTTCTGGCAAATAGCTGAGGAAGTAATCAGGTAATGACAAACACGTGAGTTTAAGACTCCACATTCTTAAGAATATTCACCGTAATGTTAAATGTATCATTCTACAAACTTCCTATGTTTGTAACAGGAATATTTAAAGTCTGTCCCTATTATTCCCCCATCATTGTAGGCATTGTCCAGATGTGATGCTTTGAGAGGTTGTGAGGTGGGATCACAGCTCAGGAGCCTGACTCATCCTGGGAAAGGACAGCTCATATATGACAACCACAGGGGTGTCTGTCAAACAGTTGTGACTGTGCCACTGCTAGGCGAGTTAATGGGATGTTTTTCATATTCATATTACCTGTAATTATGAGTATGACACATGCTTGCCTTGTAAAGCTAAGACACCTATAGAGGGCATGTGCACAGCAAAGTACTGTTGCAGACATGTGAGTTGAACTGCATGTGAAATATTAAATTATAATATTCAACTGTACAGTGTTCTGCTGGACAATAAGCACATTTGTGACTGATATCTGTAGTCACATACACATATACCTGTGTTATGTCAGCCAAACCACTGGCAGGTCTGTGAGCAATGACATTGTAAAATAATAGCCTACTTATGACTGTTGGACATCCCCTAGGCTATCACAGTGATGTCAAACCCTACTGTGCAATCAACGTACTAATGTATGGTGCAGCTATATTAATACAGTATCAATACTGATGTCTCCCTTGACACCCATTTATGTGTGCCATTGTTCAGATGTACTGCTGTAAGAGGTTGAGAAGTATGATTGAGTGGCAAGACTGTAACTACAGTGTGCCTTACTAACATACAACAAAAATGTATACCAGGTATCCCCTGAGCACATGTATGTATACTTATGTTCAGCTGGAAGGCACAAAGCTAAATCACATGGGTTTCAAGCATTCAGGTACATAGGTTGTGCATGTTGCACATGTGTGTAATATCAGTGTCAGTGCGTAGAACAGACAGAAATGTGTACAGCTACTGGTTGTTGCATTGCCCTGACGCTGATATGGGTACCAGAGTAGGCATGATATTCAGCTATTAATCAGAGAAGTATTCACCTGTGTTATGACCCTCTGTCCATGCCCACCACTACCAGCTATATCCACACCTATATACAGTGGATATCACAAGTGTACACACCCCTGTTAGAATGCCAGGTATGTATGCTGTATGACAATCAGACCACAGAAGATCATTTCATAATGTTTCTCATCTTTATGTGACCCCTAACCTGTACAGTTCCATTGAAATACAATCAAAGGTGTTTCTAGGAAGGTGACCAACTATTGCCAAGTGAAGATGTGTCATGATGTTAAAGTCCAGATCAAGATGGATGAATGCTGTAGCCATCTCAAGAGGTGCATACACAACATATCAGTTTAAGGCTGTGCACACTCATTTAGCTGGCTTATTGTACAGAGTATTAT
This sequence comes from Protopterus annectens, assembly GCF_019279795.1. Taxonomy (NCBI): domain Eukaryota; kingdom Metazoa; phylum Chordata; order Ceratodontiformes; family Protopteridae; genus Protopterus; species Protopterus annectens. Next base: position 1,711,088,807 of record NC_056725.1, read on the forward strand.
TTCCATATGTTTTCACAGATTCAAATGTTATGTTTTCAATTGAATTGTACAGGCTATAGATCACACTACAGGTGGGAATTGTTATGAAATGAGTTATCGTGGTGTCATGTTCCAATTGCACAAATACCAGGCAGTGTATCAGGGGTGTGTACCCTTTATATCCACTGTAGCTATATTTACACAGAAGTACCTGATCTGTATATCCAGCCTCCACCAAGGTAGAGTAATCCTCTTTGGTGGACAGCAGCAATACACAGACCACATAATAGGCTGTTACACTGGCTGTACAGGAACATATTGGTGCAGGCAACAACTTTGAAGCCAGTCCACCTATATCTGAGCAAGTATGTAAGTTCACAGGTGACTTCCTGTAAGTCTGACTATGACTACGAATCAGACATATCCACACCACCAAGGACAATTGCAACCATGTCTCCACATATGTTGTAAGTCTCAGATGAAACAACACAATTCACCCTGTACTGGGGGTAAAGAACACCTCTTACACACATGCCGTGGATATAGTCAACCTGCATCACACAGGTTTGGTGGGAACATTGCAACCCTGTCTACCCCAGCTGTACAGAAAGATATGCACATCAACCACACTCCTCCCCTCATCAATGTACATATTGCCTACTGATGGCAACAACAGCATTTCTCCATGGGGCATAATAACATCAGTGTCTGCTTCCTACATGAACTCAGGCATGTGCTCAGAGCTCCATCACACACCACAGTCAAACACAGACCTGCCACCATCCACACACCATCCACATGGAAGATGCCCACTGTCAACCCTCTACACAGAAATGAATGGAGGATAGAGGATTATGCAATCAAGTGTCCAACACTGGGAGGAATAAGATAGCTCAGGGACATGCATGTAATGCAAGCTGCTATAGCCGTGATAGCTTGGAGGGTTTTGGTGTAGTCTGGATTATTTGCAAGTAATATTCACTGTTGATGTGCATTTTGACAACCATATGAGGTCCTGTGATCTTTTTCCTGTTTATGTCTTCCAGGTAACATGCAGAGTGCTCGCCTACCAGTATTCTCTGTTGGGGAGACAGACATCATCACCCAATATGTGATTGGACATTATGCCCTGTCATTTGGATGGAGAGCAGAAGATGTGTGGGAGAGGACTGCCCTGTGGAACAGTGTGGTCCACAGGGTAAATGATACTGGCCTGCACAGCAGAACTTATGAGCATGTGCAGCATTGGGTCACCGACCTCAAATGTCATGCCTGTCAATGGGCTGCTGCTGTATTGAGGGACTGGCTAGCCACAGGTGGGGGCCCAGCCATCCTGCCCCCACTGACACCCACCGAGGAGCTCCTCAACACACTTGAGCAACACGCCAAACGCACAAGCCATGACGCTGAGGAAAACATTGTGGAGGTGGCTTGCACACACACACACACACACACACACACACACACACACACACACACACACACACACACACACACACACACTGGATGAGGAGCGTGCAGGGGGATTAGTACACTAATGTATTAGACATACATGCATCTGTATTGTATCTACATGCATGTTTCAGGTCGGATTGCAGTTGTGGATGAGGTTTTCTAGTGCACAGAGGTGCACATCTATGGTGAGGACAGGACATTGTGTATTATTGCGGTTAGTACTGTAGATGTGCAGACATGCTGCATCCATCCTGTACCAAGGCCACATGTGCATTTGTTGACAATAACTCCCTCTCACAACTACCTAGGACCCTCTGGTCTGCATATGGGACAGCAGCCTGAAGCTGGTGAGTATGATGTTGTTCTTAGACATGCTGCATCCATCCTGTACCAAGGCCACATGTGCATTTGTTGACAATAACTCCCTCTCACAACTACCTAGGACCCTCTGGTCTGCATATGGGACAGCAGCCTGAAGCTGGTGAGTATGATGTTGTTCTGTTGTTACCTGGCAATACCCCAGTCATGTAAAGTGCATGCAATTTACCATGCACACAACCATCAGTAATAGCTATATTGCTTTATGTAATAGCTATATTGCTTGTTGTGCATGTTCACATGTGCTGGGGTTAACTGTATTGCATCACAGTGGTCACCACTGGGGCCTATCTGATGTGAATTCAACATTCCTGTAGTATACCTCACAACTTGTCAGTGCCAAGATGTCTGGACAGAGGCCAGCAAATTGTGCTGGACAGATGGCCTAAGGTAGGGTCATGAGTGACACATTACTGGTATACAGTGGATATAAATTGTGTACACACCCTCTTAAGATGCAAGGTGTTCCTGTTACATAGTAATTAGGACCACAGTATGACAGTCCACACCTTTTCCAGCCTTTAATGTTTCCCATAGCAGGCACAGTTCACTTGTAAAGCCAAGCATCTCTACTCATGAATTTCACCTACAAGGCAGGCTACCTGCGAGGGCAGCAGGCATCCTATCAGCATGATGTTTCAGTCAGGTATGATACCTCATGCTGCCATATGTGTCAGTACACTCACTGTGGCCTATTTGTCTATAATATCACATACATAGGCATTGTTAAGGCACACAGACCACTTCCAACCATGTATAGATTTCAAACATATGGATATTCCAGACACATCTGTACAGAGGACTGTACAATGGTTTAACCTGCTGCATGTGAGGCAGATGCTGTTACCACACTATATAAAGTAATGGCAGCAAGAGGTGGTCACCAGCCGTGTATGTTATACACATCAAAATGGAGTAAACCACACATGATATGATCCTCACACACAGAAACAGTTGCCAGCATTAGAATTAGAAGTCCTGCCTATCTTGGTATTGCTACTATAGTGCTATGCAGTTATCAGACACACCACAGAGCTTATACATTTACACCTCTTCCAAAGATACTTCTAAGGTGGATGATATCAACCGTTCTACTAAACTGGAGTGAAGGGAAGTGTAAAGGGTAGTACACAGGCCAAAAATGGTATGAGCCGGAAAGTACATGATTCACACACACATACTTGCCAGTATTGGGATTAGAGCTCCTGCCTATCTAGGTATTCCTACAATAGTCCTATGCAGTTATCAGATGCACCACAGAGCTTGTATTTTTCCACCTCTTCCAAAGGTACTTCTAAGGGGGATGACATCAACATGTCTACTAAATTGGAGTGAAGCGAAGTGTAAAGGGTAATACACAGGTCAAAATGGTATGAACCAGACCATACATGATTCACACACACATATACTTGCCAGTATTGGGATTAGAATTTCTGCCTACCTAAGTATGTCTACTATAGTGTTACGCAGTTACCGCACATGTTACACAACTTACTGAACTTTCAAATGGCCAAAGCTGCTGATAACTGCACAGCTGTGGTAAAGTATTACAGGTGGCAGACAGTCTGCCTTCTGTTCCACCCATACATCATGCTAGTTCTTTCTGTCTTGCACTTCAGCTAGCATTATGGCTTGGCACTTCACCAGGTTATTGTATCAAGAAGAGTGGCATGCATGGAAGCTGTCAGCAGTACTCGTTCATCACAGATGTAGCCCCAGTACTTACTAGTTATTTCCACCCCTCCTGGCATGTTTGAAGGGCAGTTATCTGTGCTTTCACCCATTAACCTGGTGCACTTTTCCATTCTGGGGCACTGTTGCAACTGCCTCATGTACACAGACAACTCTCCCCTCTAAACTGCAAGCACTCAGACCTATGAGGGTTACCCATATATCACCCAATGTGGACATATGCACTCTTCAGCAAAGACTGGACTAGCAGGTCAAGAGGATAAGATCAACACCCGTACCTCACCATGTGGAACACATAGCTCACGTTGACGCCCACTTTGACAGCCATGACATACAGTGAAAAGCCACACACCCATCTTCCCAGAGGAACTCAATGGACATTTACCCAAACAGCACAGACCAGCAAGAGAGACACCAACTCAGACACTGCGGCATGGCACATACTAAGGGACACATATTTAGCCTACACAGCATGCCCCCAACCTAAGTTCCTAAGGCTAACCACCTTGCACAATACAGTGATCATGGATAACTCTGTACTGAGGCACACACACATCCCACTCACTAAGTTGAATATGGAGCAGGTAACAGCCAAATATCAATCACATGCCAGCATCTAACACATTACACAGCCAGTCATCTCGCTCCACAACAACTACGAGTATCACTCCGTATCCACGTGGGTGCGAATGACTTGGGACACACCTCCCTGGACTACATGACAGGAGACATGGTTGAACTCTCTGATTATGTGGTCCAGGCAGGTGTGATAGTAGCCCTGGGAAGTATACTGCCATCACTCAGAATGATGCTGCAGTACTATCAACAGATGATTGACAGCAAAAGTGGCTTACGTGTTATGTATCATTCTCAGGGGATCCAGAACCTTTCTGATTGGAATGACATGATTGACAGAACGCAATGACTTGCCATGGATGTCCTACATCTATCACCGCTAGGTTGTCAAGTACTGGCTAAGTGTCTTGCCACTCCTATAGTGCCTTATTAGGCAGTGTTCTTAATGTTATTACCACCATAACAGCTACACATATATGCAATCTGAGGGTCATGCTACTCAGCAGTGGACATCTGTCAGGATGCAGTCACTCATAGCAGTCGTTGGAGTGGAGGGCACATGTCTGCTGTAATGGAGAGGTGGTTCACAGCAGCAGACAGCAGACCTGCAGTATCAGGCTAATATGCATTCCACAGCTGTCACCCCACAAACATGGACCACACCACACCTCCACAGGTGGTGTTTCCATATTCATTATGGCTAGGAACACCTCCAGACTAGTATCCCGTCATAATGTATTGGAGATACTTCCGGTACAACTGCCTTGGGGTAATAGTGCAATCCAGACCATAGCCTGCTATGAGTCCACATCTATGTCCCTAGACTGTCATTGCACATTCCTCAACACCCTGCCATTACAGTGGCCCAACACTTCTTGGATTCATCATTTCCATTGCCCTAGACCAGCTCATACTGACCCCTGGTAGAGGATGCAACAACCTTGACCTGTGTTGACCACTTAAATATGGGACTGTTGCTCATCCACAGATGTCAATCTCTGTATGGTGAGATCCATACAGGCTGTAATCAACATGGAACTCAACATGTCAGACACACCCCCACAAAGGTAATCACCTTGAAAAACCTCTCCAAAGCTGACTTTGCAGCCATGAAAGGAGGGGTGGATGTTTTCATTGCACCCCATGGCAATGGAAAATAGCTGCATGACTGTGGAATCATACATATTGGCACTGTACAAACAGGTACATGAATGCATGGTACTAGCCAGAGCCAACAAAACCCAGACACTGTCCTCCAAACACTGTAAGACAATGTGATGGTCCCCTGCCATTACTAAAGTGTACATCAGAAGGAGGACATTGTTGCAGGGAAAGGTGGTGTCCCAAGATTGTTGAACTCCCTTATTAGCCTTTAACACAACTTTGGATCCCTCATGGAATCCCCAACAGGCATCTATGGCAGCAGACATGCAGCAGACACTGATGACAGTCACAACAGCCTTTGATAGTTACATCAACAACCTCCATATCATTGAACATAAGTGCTGCGAGTTACTGCACAATTCAAATACCTATCCTCAGACAACAGATATTGGCCACAGTCTTGGCAACACATTCATTGCCAGCTTTACCCCTCTCTCCCCCACAAGTGGAGTGCTAAGTGAATGTGTTCTCACATACTGTATCCCATTTCCATTCTAGGAATCTGTGTGTCACCAGGATGTGGCCCTGCAGCAAGGCCATGGGGTATGGCAGTGTGGTAACACATCCACCATGTCATATGCAGGGTACAGTATGTGGACGGTAATCCCCGGTCTGTAACACAGTGATTGCATATGCCTCACAGATTATAGGGCTGAGGGTTGTATATAAGTATATGTGGATGTAAAACATCTGTTGTAGAATGGAGAATGGTACATGTTCTGGTTTGGACACACCTCCGACTGCTAATAACCACAGCCACAGGGGATATTCATCAACCAAACACACTGGGATTACTGTTCATATACACACACATACACACACACACACAAACACACACACACACACACACACACACACACACACACACACACACACACACACACACACACACACACACACGCACACACACACACACACACACACACACACACACACACACACACACACACACACACACACACACACACACACACACACACACACACACACACACACACACACACTCACACACGTGCCAGTACTGAGATCCATTGGTTCATTGCTTCATAGGTATGTTGTAGGTGAATGGGCCTGAAGACTGTACAAGACTAGCCAAAATGAATACCCTGCCATCAGGCCACATGAAAATAGTCCCCAGTGTGGCCCAGGAGTATAATCATTGGAGTGGTCCCTAGGGATGGGTATTGTATTCCCCATCCACTCATCGAGATTTCTATTGTGGGTGGCCAGTGATGTGCACTGCTTCCTATGTATGTGATTTATATTCCATAACATGGATAGTGTCTGGGTTGTGCACATGTCCCACATGCATGTTTTTTGAAGTGTGGAAGTGTGCTTGAGGTCTCTGGGGCATGTTGTGTGGACAGATTGGTTTCTTCTGATGTAACATTCCTGACCTTGTTTGGTGAAACCTGGCTATGTAACTGAGGTAGTGATTGCACCTACATTGACAGTATGATATGGGTATTCATTGGAGTTATTAGCATCTGTCCATACAAGGCATGTGTATAAGACATGGTATTCCCTTTGTGGGGTACATTTTCAGACTCTACAGTTGTTGCAGGTGTCCAGTGTGGAACATGGCAAAAGGGCCACTGTACACATTGATTGGGCTACTGAGGGGATGGAACAGGGTGCCATGTCCTTTTACTTGCTGGATAACACACAGTAAGGAGATGTAACACATCAAAGTACTTTCTGATGTCAGTGGCACTGTTGTGGTCAACAGGTTCGTAGTCCACGGCAATCACATCATGGGTACTATCTGTGAGGCAATATGTAGGGTAACTACTGATATAGTGGTTGTTGCTTTGCCAAGTGTGTTTGTGTATGATTTGTGGGTGGAAAGTGGTCTCTAAGTATTAGAAGGGTTGCCTATATTGTTCACTAATCCATACTGTTACATAGTCATTGCACATGGCACTAGACATTTAGTGCTGTGGATTGTCTATACCAACCTCTATGGTGTTTGACAACTGTTGGCCTTGTAATGTGGACATTGGGACATATACTAGGTCCCCAACATAATAATTTAGCAAAACCCACCCCTCAGTGGATCCTGTTATTACACAATCACACCAACCCCCACACAGGATACTGATGACAAACACACTTGCCAGTACTGAGTTTCAAACCCCTACCTAGCTATGTATTGCTACTATAGTGTTACGCATTTATCGCATGTGCCATGGAGCTTATAGTATGGATGCTGTCCCAAGGTACTTCTAAGGTGAGGAACATCACCAGCCCTTGTAAATACTAGCATTGGGTGATGTAGTGGGTGAGAGATTCCACTAAATATTTTAATCTACACACATGTTTACATTTGCCATGAGTGAAGTTCAAACCTCTATCTAACTATCTTTTTGGACCATTAGGTTACGCATTTACCACATGCAACAATGACCTTATATGGATTAGGGTTGCCAACAGGTACTTCTAAGGTGAATGATATCTGCAGGACTGCTAAAGTCAGGCACTGAGATGTGTACTGGTTGTAAATGGGGCCAAAATCTTTGAGGTACAGACATATATACACACACAAACACTTGCTAGGAATGAGATTCAAACCCATACCTATGCAGATATTGCTACTATATTGTTCTGCATTTATCACACATGCCATGGAGCTTACATGTTAGAAAGCTGTGCAAAGGTATCTTTGAAGGTGAGCGACATCAGCGGCAGTGCTAAAGAAGGGATAAGGGAAGTATTGTAAGTGTGAATGACCACAAAATCAGGTCTCTACACAGATACACACACTCTCTCACACAAACAGTCATATTTACACAGTTGTCAGGATCAGGACTGGGACTCCTACCTAACTAGTTTACTACACCATAGTATTACGCAGTTATCACAAGCACCATGGAGCTTACATGCTGGAGAGCTGTGCAAAGGTATCTTTGAAGGTGAGTGACATCGGCAGCAGTGCTGAAGGAGGGGTAAGGGAAGTTTAGTGAGTGTGAATGGCCTCAACCACATTCATCTAGAAACACACACACACTCACACACAACTTTACATTTCACAGGACTGAGATTACAACTGCTACATGGGTACCTATTTGTACTGTAGTGTTACACAGTTATCACTAGCACCACTGAGACTATAGGGCTGAGGGCTAACCAAAGGTATTTCTGCAGTGAATGACATCAGCACGTCATGTGATATAGGCCAATGGAATGTGTAGTGGGTGGGACAGGCCTCATAATGGGATTCTCTGTCGCTGTCTGTCTTTCTCTTCCCCACGTCTCAGTGTGTGTATGTTTGACATATTATATTATGTTGGCCTTAGATATGTGTGAGTATTCCTATCCAATGTGTGTGTGTGTGTGTGTGTGTGTGTGTGTGTGTGTGTGTGTGTGAAGTATCAATGGTGTACAGTTTGGTGTGTGTGCACAGACAGCAGCGAATAACTGATATCTGTAGCACACTGTGTTGTGAGACATGGGCTTCATTTATCTAAGTGTAGGAGCATGCCCAGTATGATCTTCTATACTGAGTGTGTGCATCCGTTCCAGGGAGGGTTGGACTCCAGTTCAGGGTTTTGTGTGCTACAGCTACACCTCGAAACCTGTTTCTACAGGATATCTGTAGATAGGTTGCCAATATAGAGACACAATGGGCTTAACATACGGGGGATACTGTAACTATTGCTGTCTGTGGTGCTTGTGTGACATGTTTGGTTGTAGCATAGATTTTCTGACATATGTACTGTTTTACACTGTGATGTGTCATGTCATCAACTACTCACAGTTATCATTCTTTGCTCACAGTTATTTACCAGGAAATACAAGATGAATGAAGTTGAGACCAATATTCTGAGACATATAGACGACACATTCTGGCACACACCTGCCATTCTGGAGGGGTAGCTACAGACAATAGACTGCTGGATCTGTGTACATGGTCTAGCACCTTGTTAATATGCTGGCTGGGGATACCCTCCTTGTGCTTTTCTCAACTGCACGGAATGGCCATATCCTGCTGGGGCCATACCTCTCAGCTGTATAGATACACCCAGGTTATCCAGAGGCAGGACTTATATATCTGGTCAGTTTACCTTCATATTGTGGTTTACAAGCAGTTTTGTGGGTATTCATTCATGGGTTTGCAGTCAGGAGTAGTATGGGCGGACATTAGAGTTTCAGACTTCACACACTACATGACATCCATGCTTCTACACCCCCCTCTGTTATTCTCTACTCCACCTAACATTATGTAAGCAATATTTCAGAGGTATCCCTGTAGTTGGGCCTTTATCCCAGTAGTATTTATGGCCTGATCTGCAGCCCTTGCAGTAGGACATGGGGAGGCATGCTACTGGCATTTGTCAACATGGCCTTGCATTTGTTTTCTGTTTACTGTGTTAGGTTGTTAGTTGGGACCCCTGACATTCTGTACAGTGGCACTATGGGTGAGGCCTGGGCCTTTGCCAGAGGACTGTAGGCCATTTGAGAGTGCTGCAGGCCATCTGTTATTGCATTTCTACATGAGATTGTGTGTGGGGGGGTGCACACCTGCAGGCTTTAACATTTGAAATGACTGTACTGGTATTTCGGTTACTCTGTTGGCTTCCATTTCATATTGTATTGTGACCTATCATGCAGACAGAAGGCATATCAGTAGAGTACACATGTTAGAGCTTAATGGCATATATTTCAGTTTCAGACTTCTTACCCTTCAGAACTAGAATGCAACTGCCAGACCTGTTGTAGTATATCTGTGTAGGTCTGGTGGGGGGCTGTTCACCATTGCCGTCATTTGGGGGCCTTAGCCCAGCCTTTCTTCATAGTCATCTACACCTGTCCTGCTGGGCGAGGCTGGTAGTGGGTATGTGACTTTCACAGACATCCGTGTGTGTCACCTATTGACACCCACGGTTCTTTGGACCATCACATGTACTGTGGTGGGGGTTGTCACCTTGTGTAGTGGTGCCTAGTATGTTGACACCAGTATTTGTTATGCATTTCCTGCTGTCCCATATAGCTGTCTGCTGCTATCCCATTCAGCCACCCAATTCCCTTGCATGCTTGCATCCATATCATGCATACAAGTATGAGAACATACTACTCCATTTAGTAATTGATAGGAAGGGTGACTTACCTTGTTGCTGGGCCAGTATTGAGGAGAGTGCTAGAGGGCTGACTATGTTGGATGCACATAGTACACTCCCTACACATGGGAAAGATCAAGTAGTGTCATGTTTGGCATCCCTTTTACTGTATGTGCGAGTCGGAGAGAGGTATCAGTCCCTGGGTCCCTACAGTGTCAGTGTGTGTGCTATGCATTGCCTCTTTGCCAAGGCCTGGGCATACTGTGCATGCCTCCTTCTGCCTACAGGGGCAAGCTCAGGATGTTCCTCCTCCGAGTCCCTCTGTGCCTGTGCTGGCCTTGGCAATGGTGGGGGGCTGTGTGGCCCTGCCCTGTGCTGTTCCTGCTGCAGCTGTTTCCGCAGGATCATATTGTGTAGCATGGCACATATTATGAACATTTGTGTACATGTAGCTGGAGAGTACTGCAAGGCTCCACCGGATATGTCAATGCAGCGGAACCATGACTTGAGCATCCCAAACACATGCTCTATAATGATCCTGGTTTGTGCGTGTGCCTCATTATGGTGTTCTTGTTCAGGTGTGTGTGCATTTCTGATGGGTGTCATCAGCCACGCCTTCAGTGCATAGCCAGCATCCCCCACTAGATGGCCATATGGGATGTCCCCCCTGGCAAATGCATGATACAGCTGTGAGCAATGCCAGATGTGGGAGTTGTGATAGCTTCCAGGGCTGCCAGCACATACATTCATAATAATGTCCTGGGCATTGCACACAACCTGGCAGTTGATGGAGGGGAAGCCCTTGCGGTTTATGTAGACCCTGCCCCACTCACTGGGTGGTACTTTGATGTGGATGTGGGTGCAGTCTATAGCACCAACTACTTCAGGGTATTCTGCTATACGGTGGAAGAGACACATATGTCTGGTCAGCGCCTCACGGGCAGTGGTGAAATATATGTGCTCATTGTCATGCTGTGTCATGGCATCCAGGAACTGGTGGAGTGCCCTGGATGCTGATGCCTGTGAGACCCCATGATATCTCCAGTTGGTCTTTGGAAGGTACCTGTGGCTAGTATTCTTAAGCCTAGACATACCTTGGTATCCACTGGGATGGATTTCCCTCTATTGGCTCTGTGTGTGAGGCATGGCTGGCACAGCTCAACGATTTGCTGTAGAATGTCCCTGTCCACCTTATAGCTCTCTACTATCTCCAGCTCATGTAGGCCCCGATAGGTTCCCCTGGGTCTGTACACTCTTCTCCTCCTCCTCACTGTGGGCCGGTTGTCAGCATTCTCCTCTTCACCACCCTCAATCTCTAGCACATATTGATGGAGTAAAGCAGCAGCAGCCTCTAACATTTTTAGTTAGTTTTGCCATTTAAAAATCCCCCGTCTGTGTACAACGGTGGTGTAGAGTTTGTGGGAAAAACAGTCTGGAGGGTGTTTGCATAGTTTATATTAGTGTGCTAGGCTGCTGCATGTGTAATTGGCTGATTCTGATACATTCCACTTGCCAGCTATGCTAGTTCTCCTTGACTTCCTTCCTAGTGCTGTTTCCCCTTCACAGTTCCTCCCTTTTTAAGCCCCGAGGCATACCACACATACCCAGTGCTCAAATGTAAACAGTGCTGCCATTTCCTCTTTTTTTTTCTTTTTTGTTTAAATCCCGGTGCGTGGCGTGCACACCCGTTTAGGTTATATACACAGTGCTCAGGCACATCTGACACACACCCTTCCTTAGCTGTGCTTAGCTAAGGGAAAACATGAGCCACAGAGTTCCAGTGAGCTTACAGCAAGCATGACACACCCCCTTATGAATTAATTCAGCCCTTACACTTGCACTGTTGTATTGCTGCACCTACATGATTAGGTACAAGGTGACACTTTGAAGAAATCTGTGATTCAGTATAACTCCCCTCATTTGCATACCCCAGTGTGTAGGTTGTTAGTTACTGCACTTAAACAGACCCTTCCCCCTTGACAATCAGTGCTCCCTGGTATTGTTTACATTCTGCATGCCATTGACTATAATAACAAAATGTAGAATTAACTTACAACTCACATTTCTCTCTCTCTTTTTTTTTTTTTTTTTTTTTATTTTCGGCACTATCCTGTTTGCATGCTACTGCCCTAAGCTTAAACGGCTGAGAACAGCCCCAAACAAAAAAAGTTTAATTTTAAAAAATAAACTGTTTTTAATGCCAGTGGTCTTATATTTGGCCATTGGCATGTGGTTGACTGTAATATATGCTTTCCACGAGCTGTCCTGCCTCCATTTGTTCAGCTGCAGATATGTATTCAATTACTAACTGAATACATTTCTGCTTTGACACTGTTCCTGCTCGGAGTCCGGCCAGCTTTGTGGATCACAAAAGCACCTCATTTGCATGTTTTTTACCAGCAGATGAGGTGATTTGCATCCCGCATGACTTTCTGTGCAGGAATAGTGTAGGGCCACTTTTGCACATGAAAACGGCACATACCTGGATCGCAAAGTGGCCATTTTCCATGCAGGAGCGGCCAAATGTTCCTGCATGGAAATCAGCCATTCGTGAATCCGGGGGTTAGTGTACACTTAGTGTAGGTGTTATTGAATCTGGCCCAATGTTTACATTGTAAAGAAGAAACAACTGTGGAACATGTGTTTTTGAAATGTAAATGAGTAGAAAAAGTTATGGGAGCAAACTATGTAAAGAAGGTTTTTTTGAAGATATAGAATAAGTGGATAAAATAAACAGAGATATGAATAAATGTAAATACTATAAGAATAAAGTGGACAAAATAAACACTGATATGATTAAATATGGATATTATAAGAATAAAATTAAGGAATATGTTAAAATAATAGATAAAAGGTTATTTTATGTCATACAGATTATTTGGAATGAAAGAATAAATGAAATTATGTTTAATGGTAAAAGTTTTTTTAACAACAATATTAAGTAAAATCCGATGGTGGTTATGGAAAATGAGTGGGGGTCTAATAGGGATGAAAATTTAGTATGGTTGTAAAGGAAAGTATGAATATGTGTAGACATTTGTAAATATTTGTAAATATGTTGTAAAAATGAGTTATTTTTGTATATAAATAAACAAATCCATACTCCTTTGATAGGTTCCATGTCACCTTTTACATCCACCTAAGCTACCACCAAATCAGGCAGATGGGGCATTGGTTCAATGTCTGATCTGAAGGATGACCCCCTCAGGAGTGCAGCACCCCTCCCCCCCAGTGCTGCACTGCAGTGTCAACAATCTATCTACTTGGGGTGGAAATAGATCCTACAGCTTTCTATATCAATGGCAAGTGTGCTACCTGCTTCACTACTGACACTGTATATCTTTCACGTTAAACTCTTGTCTTGGTCCCATTTTTTTCTGCCTGGGAATGAGTGAATTCCCTTGTCCTAACTGTTCCACTTTCATGGAATTATATATACATATTTATCTTAACAGTGGAATACGAAAATGTTTCTGATTAAAAAAATGCTATGGTGGATAGGAAAAATTTATTTGTTATTGTCCTTGGCAAGCCATTAAACATTTATTACCATTGTTGATGCACCCTTACAAGTCTATTAACATCTTTGATGCATCATTATTACAAAAAAGCACCTAAGCCCACCATATGTCTGCTACTCACCAAAATGCTAAGGGAAAAGCTAATGTGCAGACACAACCACAACATGAAAACACTGCAGACCACCAAAGGTGAGATCCCTCAAATCTGAATCTGCACTTAGAAAAAAAAAGTGACAAGCATCTGCTATTACTGATTGCTGTCACTGGTCTTATTGCATTAAGGTGTAGCACAGTGATAGAATGGCAGCACAGCTGAAGTAATACACCGTTGGGTAAGGTGCTATGTGTGTAAGTGAATTAATATAACCGCCTGGTGCTGTATTATTTTAGTAGTTAATAGACTCACTTAGCATCTGAAGGCCATATTCATTCTGCTGTGTTTATAAGTGATATTTTGTGATACCTGATAATGAGAATTTTAAGACAACAAAAAGCAAAATGAATATGTTGTTTTATTTTACATGTTTGCAAATATCATTTCATTTACTGTTTATTTTGGAAAAAAAACTCCATTGCATGCTTTTAATGATTTGACAACTGATAGTCTGTGATGCTGGATAATTAGAACTAAAAGCCAAATGTAAACATGAGAAATAGCTAACATTACTTTATTGCAAATATCATTAGGTATCCCATTTTGTGGGGGAGGAACATTCAGCAGCATGGTCCTGAATGACAATAATTTTTCTTTGATGTTCAGTAGTGACAGGTTATCACCAGATATAAGTAAGGGGAATATTTTACTTTTGCTGCATTTGTGCAGATGTCATTTGATATACTGTGTACTAAAGAAGCCGTGATATTGCCTCATGGACAACATCTATTCTGTGATACCCAAGAGTGAGAAGTTATAGCCAAATATAAGCAATATGAATATTACACTTTATTTTACATACTTGAAATATCTTTTTGTTGTACTGTTTAGTAGGAAACACCATACTGCAACATAATCTTGATTATTTGCCAATCAAGACCATATTGCTGCATGTTGGTGTGTGTGGTTTAAGTAGTATGCTACTGTGGACATGACAGAATTAATACATCATCCAGATGTTGCATTACTTCATTATAACACAAAACTGTTTAGCATCACAAGGCTGTATTGATTCTGTAATACTAATATACTTCTACTCTTTGATTCCTGATAGTGAGCAGGTACTGTCAACCATTAACAAAAGGAATCTTTTACTTTAGTTTACATGTTTGCAAATAACACTTGACCCACTCTTTATGCAGGAAACATCCTACACCAATATGGTCTTATCATCTGTAAAGTGCTAATCTGTAATTTGGGATAGTGAGCAGTAAATTAAAAAGAAGCGACAGAGATTGTCAGAAAAAAAAACAGTAGGGATTTTTTTTACATTCATGCTGCAAGCATACCTGTCAGTTGTCCAGATTTTCACAGAATGACCAGATTTTTGCTTCATATTTTTTGTCTGTTCCTCATAAAAGTTGTGTTTTTTTGGCAAATCACTGCGGATTGTACTTACTAAATAATGACATAAGTTCTCTGAGTTTCAGACTTCATATCCTTCAGAAAATGCATGCTAACCCAAATCCTGCTATTCTAGCAGCTTTCTAAGTTTATAAGAGTAATATATAAAATCTTTGTCTTCCATTACTTTAAGCTTTGCCCAGATTTCTTGTGACCAGAGTTTAATAGGTATGGCTGCAGGACAAACCTTCCCATAAATATATTGGTTTGCATTGATATTTGCTTATGTGATTAGCCATTTGTTTTGATATGGCAAGTTTTGTAGAAGGACCTTTGACATTAAAGCAACATGTTATATGCAGATACCTGCAAGCCAACAAAGAATAATAAAACAGAGCATATACTGTATGTCTTTCATTTCAACGTAAAAATAAAAGTAATTTAACACATACTGCACAAATACAAAATGCAAATATTCAACTTCTAAAAACAGCACTGGCTGCTTAATGAACCCCCTTACAATAAAAAAATTAACACTGAAACAAAAGAACAAATTAAGATAAAACACTGGCAACAACTAAACCATCAGAAAATGCACTATCAGCAAAACAGACACAAATCTAAATTCTTAAGCAAAGATTACAGTAACTAAAGTATAACTAAACAATAAAACTAACAAATCTAAATTCATCTCCCACTATATTACTAAAATAAATAAATAAAAAAATTAACTGCAACTACAAAGATTTAAATGTACTTGAGAACTGGAGAACCATGCAGAATATGTATCATTCATAAAAATAAGCTACAGAAACTACATAATGCTCTTATGCAAATACTAAACCACCGAATTTAATGGAAACAATAATTTAAACCTATAAAAACAAGAAACTCAGAAATGTTTCAACTATGTGAGTTTCAGTCAACTGCAGATCTTTCACATGATAGTAAACCATGTTTATGGAGATGTTTACTAATGCTAACATTCCATGGACAGTCCCTGTCTGATGTAGGCAAGCAAGCAAAATTATTTCCTGCACGGCCAGTTCATAGTGCTGCTATTGGAATGCTATACGGGTCCTTTCATGAAGATAGATGGTCAGTAAAACCTACAGCAATGCTTTCCAGGATACCTGGTTTCCAACATTCCAGTGAGGAGTGTAGACACTGGTATAACAATGTACATCAACACTGCCCTTGAGATCTCTGAATGTGGAAATCTGAGGTTAGGCAAGGATGTCTCAAGTTATAGAGTAAGTATTTTACCATGGCTATTATATACAGTACTATAGTTAATAAATATTTTTGCTGTGTGTAACTGGGGTTTTCCGATTTAGTATTTTCATTTGATTTGACAGACTGCATGATATTCCAGGTTGTCTGCTGTGGGTGATGATCTGCATGTATGTGCTGTTGATGGCAGCTGCTGTATTATAGCAGTGTGCTGTTTTGTGGAATTAAACAAAAGGCTGAGACTGTTGAGTATACTCAGTACCACACCGTGATTCTGCCTTATTGCACGTACGTGTGTGCTTGTATGTTGGTGTAACTGTGTCTGCTTTTGTGAAATCAACAGCATTAGTGTAGCTGACTCAGCTTCTTTTTAAGCAACTGTGAAAGTGTACACTGCTGTCTTACCATGTCAGAACTTATCTGCTTGTTGCTTCCTTACACATACACATGCTGCCACAGGTGTGTGTTGGGCTATTGGAATCATTTCTGGCTTCTCATTGTTTGCACATGTGTTAGGAGCTGTATCATTGCATTGTCATTTGCACTTCTCACACCAGTATGTGTTATGCGATTGCTTGCCTACCCCCTTTTGTCGTTCAGCACTTGTAGAGTATGCAAAGAATAATGCAAGCTGCTGCAGGAGGCAGCAGATATTTCAGGCACGGCAGATTTATTGGCATCTAAACCCTTTCCTAACTTATATCTGCTGTATCACCTCTGAGTCCTGTAATGTTAGGTTTACCAAGTTTGTCTCCCTTCCTCAGGTAACCATGGCCAAATAGAGTGGTCAACAAATTAGATATTTTGTATGACTTTTTAAGCTAACCTTTAACAATGGCTTCCAGTCATGTAATTTATTCCCCTGGCACTTCTTGGAAGGCACTAGGACAATAAATGTTATGGCTGGAAAATGTTAAGATTTATTGATTTTTTTTAATTTTTTTGTTCTTTATTGTTTAATTGATCTAATTCCTGGTTGGTGTGAGCTTCTTTGTATTTAGGAAATGATAGGTTTTGGTCTAATCTTAGTCCTGGATACCTCTATTGAGTAGTGATAGCTAGAGAGGGACTGTAATGCTAACGTTAGGCATGATTCATGCATTAATGTGAATAGTTCATTACACTACGCCAGTGGAGGCTGGTGACTTCGAATCAAAGGGGGGCTGCAGGAGACAGCTGAATGGGTGGGGTCAATATGAATGGGTGTGGCCAACTAGAAAGGGGAGGAGCTATGCTCAAAACCACAAAAACTGTAACTTTAATTAAATACTCTGCCCTGGGTGCCAAACCATCATTATGAGAGTCCAATCAAGACAAAATGAAGTGTAGAAGAAAAAACATATTTCAGTCCATTGGCTGCATGACAGCTTACTTAATAGATGGAAACAAAAAAGGTTGTGAGGCATGGAAAAATAAATTACTTTTTAAATACATCACTGGAATGCTAGTCAAAATCAAGTATAAGAAAAACAAGCAGCACTCAATTCAAACCACTTCTCCTTGTACTCCAGTTCTAATTATAATTTATATTCAGCTTTATTAAAGTACCAAGTAACATGCTGAAAGTAGCAATCTCTGTGATACTCCCACTTGTAAAAATGTTTCTTATCCAAAAAAGACCTGCTGCCTGACAACAACTATCTACTTGTTTCATGGGGAAAACATGATCAAAGTAAAAAATGAAAAGCAAACAAAAAACAAGCTCAACATACATTGCTTAAAGCATTACTGCACAGGATATGGACCACACATGATAGAATGACATTCTGTTTAGTTTGCAGGTAAAGCCTGTAATGAGCTCTTAAAATAATGTAATCCTCTTGTTTATTACAAATACTGTCATATGCATTTCAATACCCAGGGCTTATATGTTATCTAGTTATGTAAGTATTCTCTGCATGGCAACAACAGAAAGGCTTTCAATGTTGGCAATTCTTTAACAGTAAGCTTATTAAAACTTACTTGCATCTTACAATCTCAGACAAGCTTACCAGATGGTCATTAAAGCACTGCTACTTAAACACAGAGCAACAGGCACTTTCTGAATAATAATAAGCATAAATCAACAGTATAAAAATATGACAGAAACCAGAACATTCTGCAAAATCAAGGACAGATGAAAAGCCATTGTAGTACTTGTGTCTACCTTGGATGGGGGGATAGTCTGCACATTTACACTGCATGACTGTTCCTTGCCTTGCTTGGACACATTCAGAGTCACTACATGGGGAATGGAGTGCAACAAGTATGTCACAACTTGAAATGCCTCTGGCTGACTGCGATGGCCCTGACACATTTGTCATACCTCGCAACCTCAGAGCACGAAATCTGGACAAAGCCATACATAGAAGTGTGACAAAGGCCCAAAAATAAGGACAATTTTTAAATATTGCTCTTATAAACTTAGAAAGATAATAGAATAGTAGGTCTTGCATTAGTATGAATTTTCTGAAGGGTATGAAATCTGAAACTGAAATGTCTGTCATTATTTTCTAACTTCAGTCTTTAATGATTTGCCACTAATTTGCCAAAAAAACACAATTTTATGAAAAATGGACCAAAAATGTGATTCAAAAATATAAAATAGCCACGCAATACAGCTGGGAACCTGTCAAAGAAGGGACACTTTTTAATATTAGTACTGCTAACTTGAGCAGCTGACAAAATAAAAGAATCTACATGCATTTCTGAAATAAAAGTAATCTATAACTGATTATTACAGTTATTTATTAATTGTAAACCCTCCATGTTTTCTTCCAAAATTGCCATTCTGCAGAGGGATTATTAGGGGAAGAGCAACATTTTGAGCCAAAATCGGGGACAGTTGAGAGGTTTGGATATACCTAATTCAATAAAGCAATTTATTTGCATGTACCTCTCAACCTGTTAATGCAGGAAATCTGGACAAGGCCAAATATATGGGGGGAACATATAAACAGTACTAAAAATTGCTCTTGTATAAACTGAGACAGTTGATCGAATAACAGGTCTTGCTTTAGCATGTATTTTTTCTGAAGGTTATAAAGTCTGAAACTCAGTGTCTGTCATTATTTAGTGACTTCATTCCTAAATGATTTGACAGAAAACCACAAATTTTATGAGGAACAAATGAAAAATAAGAAGCAAAAATCTATTTATTCTGCAAAAATCTGGACAGTTGAGAGGTACAGTTCAGCCAGGGCTGTCTTTGAGTTTGCTGCCCTTCCCCCCTCACAAAATCATGGTCAAATGGAGCTTCCCCCCCCCCACAACCATTCCAATGAACCATTACTTGGCTATTTCACCCCATTTACCTTAAACACTAATGTGCATACTGCTTTACTTCTGCGATGATATGGACTTCATTTAAAAGTTTTATTTTGCATTTTACAGTGCAAACACTAATGAATATCATATCTGCCAAACAAAGCAATGCAGTCTCACAATGAGAACAGACTTAGCATTAAAACTTCTCTGCCCTTGAAAACTCACAATCACTGAAACAGCATTGAAACCCACATTCAAAGAAAATACATTTTGCCAGTGGCAGATTAACTTTGGGTTTGGGCTGTTTTCAAATCACAGGCCCCTTGCACACGAAACATACACATGCTCTTTCATACACCTTCCTGATTGTATTAAATTATATTCCTTGTACAATACAGTACAATTTTAGAGGGTGTTTTAAATTTATTCTTTTGAAAATTTTCCAGTAAACAATGAAACAAAAAGCATGCACCAGTAATGACAAAACTGCCCAATTCAGAACATTTCCATCATAAAAGTCTACTCAGACTTCTACAGTCCACCAGTATCAGTACATATGCACAATCTCTGAAGAAGTAAAAGTCATCTAAATAATTCCACATTAAAGAGATCTGTAACTAATGAAGAGGTTGCTGCTAGCAAACAACTTTGTATTTCATTGTTTCATCTACAAATAAAGTGCCCGTTACCCTTGAGGAATAAATTGCCTATCTTACACTAAAAAAAATGATAAGCTAGCAATACTGCAACAGGGAATGGATGGCAAACTGATAACAGGTTCATAGTTACTAGGTATCTTCGCATCCACCCCTTTTGCAACACAGTACAGTATCAGCAATGCATCTATCTACTGTGGGAGTAGAACCCACAGCCTTCTGCATCAAAAGCAAGTATACTACCTGTTGTGCTATTAACAATACAAGCAGACTCAGCATAAGCAGCACTAAACTTTTGCTCCCCTGCAGCTCTCAGCTCCTTGTAAAATCTACTCACTCAGTTGTATCTCTGAACTTTGCAGCACAAAGAAATCTGGAAAAAGCCAAAGTTTATTGTGGGGGCGACAAAAGCCCAAAAACCAGAGACACATTTTAAACATTGCTTGTATAATGTTGGAAAGTTGCTAGATTAAAATGCTGTGTTACCACCATACATTTCATTGCCAAGCCTTAAACCCAGGACCCTATGCAAAACAGTCAGAGCAACATACCACTATGCCAAATCAGCTGTTTTGTGAAAGAGGAAGATGGAAACTTAAATGGCTACCATTTAGTGAATTCAGTTCTCACCATAGCACAGCTGTCAACCTCTTAGCACAAAACACCTGAGCAAAGCCAATAATGGGTGAATACAGCCCCCAAACATTCAGTGAATTCAGTTCTCACCATAGCTCTCATCCTCTTAGCAAAAAACACCTGGACAAAGCCAGTAATGGGGGAATATAGCCCCCAAACATATTCAGTGAATTCAGTTCTTAACATAGCTCTCAACCTTAGCACAAAACCTGGATGAAGCCAATAATGGGGGAATACAGTCCCAAAAATAGGGACAAATTTCAAATATCCATCTTATACACTCAGAAAATTGCTAGAATAAAAGCTTTTGTGTTACCATGCACTTTCTGAAGAATATGAAGTCTGATATTCAAATGCGTGTCATTTTTAACATTTGTTAACCAGGAAAGTCTGACTTGGAACAAAAGCTAATTTTTAGCAAAGGCCCAGAGAGAAACACTCCAGACAGACACATGTCTTTGTAAGATGGGAGGACACTAGAGGAAACAAAAACAGGGAGGGCATACAGACTCCACACAGAAGGTAAGGCACCCCAGCCAAGAATTAAACCAGAGAACATGTCGCTGTCAGGCAACAATGCTACCACTGCACCAATGCACTACTGGCTTTGCAAGGGCACACAAATCCAGAAACCACAGATTTTATGAGGAACAGAACAAGTATGAGGGAAAAATCTGCAACATTTTTACAAATGGTGGTGGGTAGGGAATTCAGGCTCTTGCCACCTGGGCCCAAGGTACAGGGTTCAAGCCTTATTCTCTACCCACCACCATGTAGCACCTGGGGCATTTTATACACACACACACACACACACACACACACACACACACACACACACACACACACACACACACACACACACACACACAAACCCCCTACCTGGGACAGGTCTATTCGTTGCAGCTCTAAATAAATCCTTCCACAGCTTCGTTTGTTGGAGCAGCACTAAATAAATCCTTCCACAGCTTAGTTCGTTAAGCCCACGAGATGTCCTTCCCTGACGAGACTCCCAGCCTGCCGATGTTGCAGTCTGAGTCCGATCCCTTTCCAGTGACAGTGTATGCAGTTACAACTGCATAGACTTCTGGGATCTCTGCACTTGAATGCTTCTTAATCCGGACTGCTGCAGAGACAGTCTGCGCATGCTCCAGACTGTCTCAGCAGCAGTCCAGAAATCGGAAATGCTAGTGCGCATGGGCGAAAGTCTGCTACTTGCGATCATTTTTTATTTTCTTTCTTTTGTATTTTATTTTATTTTATTTTATTTTACTTTCTTTCTTATTTTACAGCTGGAGGGGGGGGGTTGCAGTCCGGCAGTCCAATAGCACTTAAAGAATACAGAGTCATTCATGGCAGGGAACTTAAAACAGAGATCACCCCTTGGAGTCCTACGTGACACCAAGTAGAGGAGTAGGGCTTTTAGTCAATCAGAATTGCTAAGGATATTAAGACCCAAGTCCTTTTTTACACCATTATTAAAATGCCACTTAAGGCATAGGCATACATAAATTGATAGAAAAGAAAACAAAACATACTAAACATACAAAACATACTAACATTTTTCCATTTAAACACTGTTTGCAGATATACATTATGTACATTATCCATTACATTCTTTCTTTATAATAACTGTCTTTTAGTCCAATAGCTCTTTCTGTTTGCTATAAATTAGGTGCATTTGCACTGTTCTGTGCTCATTTTCACAGAAATCAGCCATGTTCTGTGACCTTGCCTGACAGTTTAAAGTGTTTTGACAGCATCCACAGCCATTTAGGCTAAGATAAGCTAATTTACTTGATTTTTGGCACTTGTACTTGCTATTAATTTTGATCACTACTGTTTGACTGCATTTTTAAAGCATTTCATTAATTTTGTGAGAGAACAATCACTCTTGTTCTCAGTCTGTTTGTCTTTTGAACTGTTTGGCTTCTAAATCACTACGCAGAAGGGTGATCTAGCCAGGGACTTAGTTGTCTGTTGTTGATTTGCACTTGAGTCATTTTTGCTCAGTTTTTACATTAGGAAATCCAGGATCATCCATCTTGTGGCAGAAGGTGTTTGCCTAATCTATCTGAGCTGGGAAGCACTCCAGGAAAGCTCAAAGTGCAGTCATTTATTGGTCAGAGGGCAAATGAGCCCGTTTCAGCTTTGTTCTGTTTGCTAGAAACTAGACATGTTTGTGCAGAGCAGCTCATTGTGGAGCAGCAGCTGGCAGTGCCCTGTACAGAAGCAAACACTTAGTAAACTTTGCCTGTAAAACTATTGTAAAGCAGTGAAGCATTGCATGGTTTTAAACTAGTTTGCCAATTGATGAGCATAATACCATATCCCAGCACTAACATCTGCTGTTAACCCTAGAAACCAGCTCAGGAGACCTCCATAAAACCTAGTCCTTAAACCATAATAGACCACCCTAATAACAGCTCCAGACAACATAGATATGCAATTTCCAAATGTCTCTGTGGCCAGCTTGGTAGATATGGGCATCCTGAGACAATGTAGCAATTGTCTCATGTTCTCAGACAACCATTTAACCCTTAAAGAAACTAACACAGCATGCAGAGATGTACTTATGCAACTTCCTTGGTTGGAAAAACCTCACTTACAAACAAGGTTGTCAAGAACATGCACAGTACATCCTCCACACATACCACTCACCACACACATAGACTACCTTATGCAGCAAAGGCAATTAATAGAAACCTTTCCAAACCTCAATGCCCTTCTAAGCCTACAAACAACAATGCCAGTCCTTAGCAGTCTTAAAGCACACACTAAAAGCAACAGCAAATACCACATATAAGCTTACATCCAAAGGTTCCCCCAAGATTGAAGTTCATAAGGCAAGTAAACACTTTGCCTAGGACTCTTGTCTTAGGGGATTTCATTGTATGACACACAGATGTCCCAGTCACCAGGCTAGACAAGGGAAAGGTAATGGTCAGCTACTTATCTGGAGCCAAGATCTACAATACCACACCCTCACTCAAGTCACTCCTCCACAGGTACAAATATGATTCTATCAAAATCTATGTGGGTGTAAATGTCCTGAGATGTACCTCACCAGACTATATGAAAAGAGACATTATGGATCTCTTTGAATATGTGTCAGAGACAGGTATTTACCTTGCATTGAGCAATATCACCATGGAAGATGCTACAGTATGAATAAAAATGATTGATTTTTAACAATTTCTTAGTTTCCGGTGTAATTCCAGGGGGATTCGATATCTGTCAGCATAGGAGGACATTGTTAACAGACCATGTTGCTTTGACAAGGATGGTGGATATTGGCTAAAACTTTATCCACCCATTTAGAGCCTTTTCTTAGGCAATGTCAAAAATGATAAACCTTTCAACACTGGGGAAAAAAAACGATGTTAAGGTGTTATTGCTCAGTGTTAGGAGCCTCAACAAGAACCTCCACACCCTATAAATGCTCTTGACTCTGGAGAATATAGACATCTGTGCTTTTGCCAAGACTTGGTTTAAGGCTGTATAAAGTACTCTGGCAGTGTAAGGCAACAGTGCCTTCCACACATTTAAAACAACAGCAACACAGACTGCTTCTAAAGATGGAGGAGCCTTGAACTACATCAGCAACAAATATACCTTCAGGCTGGTTAAACAGGATGATGCTCTGGAGTTAATCCCTGTGCAGGTCACCATAGTTAAAGACCCTTACTATATCCTAGCTAACTATAGGTCGCCATCGTATCCCCAAGAATCTCATAACTCTTACCTATACCTACTGGAGGCACTCACTATTCAACCAAATACCCTATTCATGGGGGACTTTAACTACCTCTCTACAGACTGGGAAACATACACTGTCTCAGGCTTGCAGACACAACATTTCCTAGAGTTTATTAATGCAAATATCCTGGACCAGATAGTGTGCTCTCCAACCAGAGGTTCAGACATAATTTATTTATTTTATTTTATTTATTTTATTTTTATTTATTTATTTTACATTTGTTAACAGGGAGAGTCTAACTGGATATATGCCCATTTTCAGTGGAGGCCCGGGGAGAAAAGCTCCAAAGCAGTTTTCTTGTTAACATATAGCAAGTATAACAAAAAGGCAGATTTGCCAACTTTCACAAGACACATTTTTTTGCACCTTAGAGAAATATGAGACAGCAAGTATAACAAAAAGGCAGATTTGACAACTTTCACAAGACATATTTCTTACACCTTAGAGAAAATGTATATACAATTGGTTTACTTATCAATGATGACAGTTTACATCTACACATAGAGACAATAAAAACCTATAGATATGCTGTGACTCTAGTTGATAAAAACAAGGAATAATGAGTCACTAGCCAGGGGTGGTGCAGGTGCAGAATCTATGATTCAGGAAGTGGATTTTAAGTAGATTTTAAATTGGGTTGAGGAGTTATTACTTATTATGTGGGCAGGAAGGGAGTTCCAGATTTTAGAGATGTAGTGACTATAAATGGATTTAACTGCCTCATTGTTGAATTTTGTTACCTTGAGGTGTTGGGTACTTGATCTTAAGGATCTGGCAGTGGTGTAGGACTGAAGTAGTTGTTGTAGGGCTGAGTTGTTGTTTTAATGATGTAGTTCTTTGTGTGCGAGTGATAGTTGATTGACTTGAAGTATTAGTGGGAGTTCTAGCCAGTTGAGTTTTTTAAGGCTTTCACAGTGGTCGGTTCTAGAGGGTGATCCTGTGGCGAATCTAGCTATCTTATTGTAACAGCTGTCTAGTTTGTTTAAGTCTGTTTTTCGGAGATTGCTAAGCACAGGGGAAGCATAAAGTAAGGTGGCTAAGAGGTGTGCCCTGGCTGTGGTAATCTTGGAGTGGCTGGAGATAAATTGTTTGTTGCAATAGAGTAGGCCCATTTTTTATGAAACCTTTTTATGGTTTGGAAATGTGAATGTCAAATTTAAGGTGATTGTCAATTTCCAGGCATGGCAGTTTGGTGTGACTGGTGGGGGTGATGGTGGTGTTGTTGTGTGAGGAGATTGTAAAGTTACATGAGGGGGGTAGAGATCTGTGAGGGCTGAAGACGAGTAGTTTAGTTTTGGCTGGGTTTAGAATGAGGTTCTGGTTGGTGATCAATGTTTCAACTAGGGAAAAGCATGCTTGTGTTTGGGAGAGGAGGTGGTCTAGGGTGTTGGCTGCACAGATTATGGTGGTATCGTCTGCATATTGGACTATTGAGGCTTTGGGAATGATGGATGGTAGTTGATTAGTAAATAGGGTGAAGAGCAGTGGACCCAGGCTAGAGCCTTGGGGTACCCCTAGAAAGACAGGCAATAAGGGGGAGAGCTGATTTTGCCATTTTGCAGCTTGCTGCCTACCATCTAGATAGCTGTTAAACCAAGAAATAGTAGAGATACTAAGGTTTAGGGTGGTTAGTGTATGAAGCAGTTTTCCATGGTTGACCATGTCAAAAGCTTTGGATAAATCTAAAAGTGTAGCAGATACTAGCAGTCCATTATTTCTGTGGTTATTGACAGTATTACTGAATGATGTAAGTGCGGTGATGGTGCTGTGGAAGGGTCTAAAACCATGTTGCTGAGTGGATAGTAATTTGTTTTCTAAGAGGTACTTCATCAGTTGCATGTGGACAACTTTCTCTAGAAGTTTTGATGGGGGGGTAGTACAGCTACCCCCTTTGTGCAGTGGTGTTATATGAGATATTTTCCAAAGCTGGGGTACTTTGCACTTATAGATAGATCTGTTTATTAGTATGGAGACAGGATAGGCTATTGATTCAGTTGAAGATATTCTGTTGGTAATTTATCGGTTCATAGGTTCATAGGTTCATAGGTTCATAGGTTGGTACTAGGCTATCAGCCCTAGGGCCTATACAAGCCTAGCCATAACAATTCCCTGGCTATTTCTTCCCACATTATTTACTTCCCTGGACCCCTGTCTAGCAGGGCAACTGACATGATCCCTGGGGTGAATTTCCTTTCTCCCATCCAATCGTCAAGGTTCCTTTTGAAGAGGGCCAGAGAGGCACTCTGCTTGACATGTATGGGCAATCTATTCCAGAGTCTGGGGAGTCACTGGGTCAGAAACCTATCCCTCCAGCATGTTTTGTTTATTGTGATGACAAGGTTTAGATCCCTGGAGCGTGTGGCTCTGAGGGATTGGTTTAAGTTTTTGGAGTAGTTTTTGTATGATCGTGGTTGGCACTGGGTTGAAGGTAAAGATGGGGTGACTGAGATTTGTTTCAGGTGAAGAGGGTGTTTTTGTTGGGGTGGGGTTGTTGGGGCTCGGTTGTTAGCTAGGGTTTGGATAGTTTCTATGAAGAATTTGTTGAACTGTGTGGGGATATTGTCTTGGTTATTCACTATTTTGGGGGGTGGGGGTGGTTGTTTTACCTGTTTGCAATACAGAGTTGACTGAAGCCCAGAACTTTTTTGGGTTGTTTATATATTTATTCCGAATATTTTGGTAGTAGGAGATTTTGTCTGTTTTAATAAGTTGTTTGGCTTTGTTGCGTAGTTGAAGGTATGTTTGTTTGTCTATTTGGGGTTTGCTTTTATGATAGTTTGTCCAGGTTTTGTTTCTGTTTTTGAGGAATGTTTTAGTATCTAAAGTTAACCAGGGGGCATGTTTAGTTCTGATTCTTGGGGTTCTGGGGGTCATGATGGTTAAGTATGTTTGTGAAGGTAGTATTGAAGTATAGTACTGCTTCATCAAGGTCTAAAGTTTTTAGGGGGGTCCAGTTGCAATTTTTAGGTCATTGTTGAAGTTGAGTTGGTTGAAGTTTTTTCTGTTCCTAATTTCCCGCACAGTTACTTGGGTCAGTTGGGGAGTTTTGCTTCTTAGTAGAAATGTAGCTTAGTGGTCGCTGAGGGTGTCTGGCAGGCACCCGGTGTGAGATATGTGGCAAGGATGAGATACAAGTATCCAGTCTAGTATAGACTGATGCTTGGTTCTCTTGTCTGTTCTAGTGGGGGGAGTTATAAGTTGGGTTAGTCCATGTAAGTTGATGTGGGAGAGAGGGTTTTGATTGGAGCAGTTGTCCCAGTCAATATTAAGGTCACCTAATAGGATGTTTTCTTGGGGAAGGGTGTTAGATATCCAATCTAGGAGGTTTTCTGTGATGGGAATATTGTTGCCTGGGGCCAAGTACTCTCCACTATGGAGGAGTGCTGTACCCCCTGGTGTCACATCTTCACTGGTGAGGTTGGATCAAAAAGCTGTCACCTTCAAAATAAAAATCAGCTTGGAAAGCCCAGCTAAACCTGTAACAGTTAGGTACTAGTCTAAAGCAAACTACATCCTACTGTGCGACAGTTTGTCAGAATTCACTGTCCCCCTGAACCTTGAGATCTCAGCAACCTATGCAGATTGGTTCACATCAACTCTGTACAAACATGTGAAAGGCTGCATAGCATACCTCTCAACTGTACAAATTTTTGCAGAATGTCCAGATTTTTGCCTCAAATTTTGTGTCCAGGTTTCATAAAATTGTGGTTTTCTGGCAAATTAGTGGCACACCATTAAAGACTGAAGTTAGAAAATAATGACAGACATTTAAGATTCAGACTTCATACCATTCAAAAAAGTCATGCTAATGCAAAACCTATTACTCTATCAACGTCCTACGTTTGTAAGAGCCAAGTTTAAAAAGTGCCCCTATTTTTGGTCCTTTGCCCCCTTTTATTTATGGCTTTGTCCAGATTTCTTGCCCTAAGAGGTTGAAAGTTAGGCTGCATAGAGGCTGCTTTACTTACCAAGAGTAAGCCCATAACAAACAGCAAAAACAAAACTACACTGGTGGAATCCCAACCTTAACATGTTATATAACAAAAGGAAAAATGTCATGACCAAAATCAAAAAGAGAAAAATACAGGTGCTCACTCATTAAAATAAATAATATGTAGTTTTTACTTTGTACTATAAAGCTTTTCTCCCCGGGCCTCCACTGAAAACAGGCTCTTTGAGCCCAGTGGATTTCCCCAGTCACCAAACTGGAAATAAAAAAATAAAATAAAATAAATAAAATAAGAAACAAAATAGATTAATTAAGTTGAACAAGGCCAACTACTACATCAGAAAATCCTCTGAGGCTAAGGACAGCCTTAAGGACTTCTTCAGCTGTGTCCAAAACCTTAAAGGTAGCATACAGCAGTGTGCTGAGTTGGTGTTAAATTGTGTTTGTGTGTTGGGACGGGTATATTAGTATGTGGTGCACCTTTATGAATCTGCTGGCTGACAAATTCAGTTCAAACTTCATTCCCCACTTTTCCCCTGCTATCCCCCACTCAGGTATTGTTGATAAACTCACTGAGCTAGACATAAATCCCTGCATAACTTGCTGGATTGACAACTGTCTCACATATAGGACCAAAAAAGTCAGGATTGGTGAGACCAGCTCCACCAAAAGACTGGTCACCAGTGGAGTACCTCAGAGATCTGTGTTGGTCCAGCTAATGTTTGTCATCTACTTCTCTGAAATCAAAGTTAATGTAAAGGGCCTCTGGCTCACCAAGTTTGCAGATGTTTGTAAATTGGGAGCTATCATAGATTTCTTCCATGGCACTAACATCCTGCAAGAGTGCCTTCCACAGATAAATAACTGGTGCCACAGCCACTGCTTTAAACACAACACCAAGAAGTGCCTTATTGTGCCTTTTGGGAAATATCCACATAAGCCAATTACTCCATCAATAAAACACTCCAAAGAGTTGACCCTGTAGTTAGGGATATGGGAACATAAGCAGACAATATTCTGGCTTCGACCAAGTGTAGCCATAATAGTAAACAAGTCATTCTATGTCACCCAACGTATAAGTAAGGGGATTCTATGTCACCCAACGTATAAGTAAGGGGATTCTATGTCACCCAATGTATAAGTAAGGGGATTCTATGTCACCCAACGTATAAGTAAGGGGATTCTATGTCACCCAACGTATAAGTAAGGGGATTCTATGTCACCCAATGTATAAGTAAGGGGATGGCATACAGGTCTAGGAAAGTTGTAGTGGCACTTTACTCAGGTCTTGTCAGACCCATCATTTAGTACAATGCCCCCTTCAGCATGTACCTGACCAGGTATTTGCAACAATCGGAACACCCACAGTGACTCTTCACCAGAAGAATACCGGATATTAACACACCGTCTTACACAGATCACCTAAAAGCCCTACCTCTACACTCAGTCTCCTACAGGATACCAAGAGGTAATCTATGTTTGGTGTATAAGGCCTCCTCAGATCCAGCCATGATGGATCTTTTGCAAATCTGAAAAATGAGCAGAACTAGAAACTCTAGACCCAAGGATATAAACTTTGCCTGTGACATAAATAGGAGATGTTGGTGAGACTGATATGTGTGTCAAAGGAATCCTGTATTATGGAACAGGCTCCCCATCCATGTGAAACAGAGTTCATCCCTGACCGTTTTCAAATGTAACCTTGGCCATTGGATGGGAAATCATAAATTCACCTCATCTGGTCCCCATGTCCCTAATAGACAGAGGCAAACAATAAGTAAAATATTACCTTACTAACATACCTCCTTTACAAAGCCCTCAGCCACCTCCAAACTAACATACTCCTCCTAATAGAAACCCAAGTTAAAAAGCCCTGGGGGTGTTAACCAAATATATACATATGAACCTATGAACATGACATAAATCACTCAATTCCTGCCTTCCCTTAAAGCTCACTCCTCCTCCTCCTGAAATTATTCTGCATGTACTGTCTACACAAATTCCATTTATTTCCATGTAATTTGCTCCTTCTCTTTTCTAAAGATCCTTCTTTTAGTTCTTGCATCTATTTTATAATATTCAATACTTTAAATACAGTCGGTTTAGATTTTGATTCACATTTTCCAGCAACTTTTTTTTTTGCAGCCAACAGAATCAAACTTAATAAGGCCTTAGTATATTGAGGCAATTCAGATTCTGTGTTGTAGCTCAAAAGAATCATTTGCTTAGTTACAGCCATCTGCTGCCCCAATCTTTCTGACATAGTACTCTGTACAGAATTGTTTAAATCTTCCAACTCATTACACTTCCAAAAAACATGTTCCCACCTTAATTCCCCATCACACCTCCAACATGTGCTTCTTACCTTAGGAAAAATTCTTTGAAGTCTGTTGGAGTATAAAATACATATGCAAACATTTCCAAGCAAAAGTCCTAAACTTTCTGGACTTTGTTGCATACTTGGGAGCCACACATATGTTCTCCAATTGTTCTCTTGTAAACTGCTTTTTAAATCTCTATTCCCAGTCTTTTCTAACCTCTTCTGATTCTTATAGTTATAATGCAACATTTTAAATACCCCTTTTTAACATCAGCTTCTGTTCTAGATTTGACTAAAATCAAAGTAGGTCTTTCACTTAGGATTCCTCTATCACTTTCTGTTTGCCTGTACTCTGATATCAATCCCTGATGGGGAAAGCAGTATCTAACATGCAGTCCAAACGTCTTCTTCTTGGCCTCATTCCAGTGTATTACTGTTTCCTCTCTGGTTATTTGCTCCCAATACCTTCATTCCATTGCCAGTTTTCTCCAGTTAATTCAAGTAACCTCTTGCCTATTTTCTGTACCCCTACTTGCAGTCATTTCTATTGGCAAAACCTAATTTCACCATTCATTAATTGTCTTAATTCTTAGAATACTTTCTGCAACTTTATGGATATAATATTTTTATGGTGGTTATTATTCCGCTTAAGGATCTGCATCCAAAATCCATCTCTATCCTTAATTGTTGAACTCCCCTCCTTTCTTCATCATTATTCCTTTCGACTTTGAATTATAACCTTCTGTGTGTGTTATGTATATGAGCCTTAAATGTATATCTCTAAAATATCCCTTCCAATCAGGTAACCCAAATCACCTTGTTCACCTCCTTTCCAGTTATCCAGCTTAACTCTTGGCCTCTTTCTCTCCCAGAGAAATTCCTTCAACTCTTTAATACTTATTGTTCACAACTTTTCCTCTGGTTGATAAAATGTGCCTGTATATAAAACTAGATGGACTAAAATATATTCACCGCTTGTATCTTACTATCCATATCCATAAACAACAGCTTCCAGTTTCTCATTTTTGTATTATCTTTTGTTTAGTGTCTTTCCACATAACCTTAGCTGCCATAGCAGAAACTGTTTAATCCATTCTCCTAAATACTTCATCCTATCATGTTCCCCTAAATATGGGTGTTGTTGAACCAAGTCATGGGTAGGTCCATAATGTGCACCTATAATCTTTGTTTTATCTTCATTAATTTTATATTCTGAAAATACTTGAATATTTCTCAGAATGGGATACCAGGGTGTACTTTTTCTGGATTTATCAAGTACAAAATAATATCATCTGCAAATAAAGCCACCTTTTCTTGTCTGCCATACCAGTTATATCCTTGAATTTCTGAGTCCCATATTTTCTTTGGCAATTGCTCTAAATATAATGTAAATAACAAAGAGGAAGGAGGACACTCCTGCCTGGTTTCTCTGTTCAAGCACAACTTATCAGAAAGGAACCCTCCCACTTTAATTTTTCCTTCCAATCCTTCATATATCCTCCTAATTTACCTTATTATTGTATCTGGGAATACAAATGCTTCCATTGTTCTACTCATAAAATTCCACCTTACTCTGGTGAATGTTTTCTCTGCACCAATTAGCACTATCAACAGTGACATTGTGTTATATTCTGCTTCTGTCTGGATTGTCAAATGTTTGCCTTCATGTCACAGAATCAGATTGATCAATACTTATCAAGTTTGGCAAAACGTTTCCCATTATTTCAGCTAGAACAGGCCTAAACACTTTATAATCATGGCTTAAAATGAAATGGGTGTATATGACACTGTGTCTGATGGTCTTCACCCTCTTTGGGTAATATATCCACCACAGCTCCTTTCCAGTTATACATGACTCCTTTTAAAGTATTATTAAACAAAATTTTCCAGATCTTTATCACTTTCTTTCATCATAACTTCCAAACTTACACAGGAATACACTCAGTTCTTGGAGACTTCCCTGCAAATTGATTGTATATCACCTTTGTTTATATACATCACTGTTTTTATTTCATCTCCTAGTATCTTAAGTATGTTGCTCAACCTCATCTACCTCTAAACTTGTCATAATTAAGTCTTCCATAAGTATTTCCTTTTGTGCTCTTTCTTGTTTTCCATATTCCTCTGCTTCTACAAATTTTCATAAAATTTCCAAAATAGCTCTAATACCACTATAGAATCTCTTATTAGTTTTCTTGTCATAAGCTTCCTAAGTTTGGCAAAAACCCATTCTACTTTCTGTTGCCTAAGTCACTGCACTAAAAGTTTTTGCACTCTGGAGTTGTTATCAAAAATAGTTGCTTAAAAGCAATTCTTCTAAACTCATGTATACTATTCAAATACTCACTTATTTTCTCTTTAGCACTGTGCAGTTGCTCCTTTCCATGTTCTGTGAGACCCCCCCATCATGCAATACTGTAACTTTTGTCAACCACGCTAAATAATTTCTCATTATTTCTTAACCATATTTCTTTCCCTTTGATTTCTACACTATTTTAAACTCCATTTTCATAGGTTCATAGGTTGGTACTAGGCTATCGGCCCTAGGGCCTATGCAAGCCTAGCCATAACAATTCCCAATTCCCTGGATATTTCTTCCCACAATATTTATTTCTCTGGGCCCCTGTCTAGCAGAGCGACTGACATGATCATACTCACTAGCTATTCATTCTGAAGAAATGTCTGTCTTCCCTAATAATTCCTGAATAATTTCCACTATCCATCCCTTAAATTCCTCTCTTTTTTACAGGTAGGTGGGAAAGCGCCAGTGTCTCATTTTTACTTGATTACCTTGCATTTAATTATTGGTGCATGATCTGAAATAATTATTTGATATGTCTTAAGGCTTTCAATTAAATGCACATGTTGCTTTGAAATCTAATGTCTATCCAGTCTAGCCCAGTTATTGGTCCTTGGGGAATAATATGTAAGTTCTGTCCTAGTTCCTACTACTAAATTCACATCTTCCATGGCAAATATTTTCATAAATTCCTTCAGAAATCGACCATTTTGTGTATATTTTCCCTTCTAGGTCTCCCTGATACATTTTCCTTATTGGAAATCATGCTCCATATCCCACTTGTAAGTAA
Source organism: Protopterus annectens (assembly GCF_019279795.1). NCBI lineage: Eukaryota > Metazoa > Chordata > Ceratodontiformes > Protopteridae > Protopterus > Protopterus annectens. Next base: position 1,711,123,013 of record NC_056725.1, read on the forward strand.
TATTCCCTGCTGAAAGCTGATTATTTTTCCAATTTTTTTAAGTTCTTTAAGCCTACTCCCTTCTCAATAGCCCCTTACAACCACAAAGTTCCCATTTTGTCTTTTTTTCCCTTTTCTATCACAATTGGAGCCCCTCCAGCAGTCAGTACTATTACTCCCCTTTTCCTCTGACCCAAATATTCTGTTGAGTAACCATCCTGAAATAATTTCTTTGTCAAATTTTCATGCTCTTGTCTTTCCAAATGTGTCTCATATAGCATTGCTATTTGCACTCTGCATTTCTTAATATAATTTAATACTATTTCCTTTTTGTCTATACCTGTGAAGCCATGTACATTACGATACTATGGATATAGTAGTTATTATAATAAAAATCTATTGTTTCCACTTATTATACATTACATTTTTTTTAATATGTATTTCCAACTTTTGTCGTACTAATGTTTGGCAGGCTGATCTTTTATAAAGTTATTTCTTCTCATCTCCATTTGAAATTAATGTCACATTTCTGAAGGCTTTTTACTTTAATGAAAGCCCACAAACAAAAAGCTAAACACATTTATTTTAGAACCCCCCCCCCATCCTTTATTAACTTAGAACAAACACACAAATCTATGCACATTTTCAACAAAGTTTACTCCTCTTGATTGGAACAAGTGCCTCAAATTGACAGACGTAGACACAGGCATCACCTAATGTAAAATTAAGTTTACCTATGCTAAAGCACATTCTACAGCCTGTGCTCCCACTTACACTAATTGATGTCTGTTCTTTTCTTATCTCTATTCCCCTAAGACCTGATACCTTTTTTAGGAAACACTGAGGTCCCCAAAGTTTAACTAGGCACTTCATTTGCTGTATGCACCAAAAGGAATTACATTCAAATGTGGACCTAATAATGGAGGAATAATGTGGGAACTTAATTTATGTTGACCTTGAATTGATACTTTGAAGGACAGGTTGTGTAAGGCAGATGGATTTTTTAACTATGTTAGAGATGTAATGGTGACAGGAGAGATTTTACTAACTTAGGTGCCAAAGTCTTTGATGACTGGGTGAAATTTAAAAAGAATTTTATTGATATGGTATATGTTGGTGATGGTGGATTTGCCAAAGGAAACTATGCTATTGTTCCTATAATAGAGGGAAAGATAATGATTAATGTACCAAACATTTGTTTTGTCCATCCCTTGCTACAGGATTTGAGTAACTGAACAGGATTTGATAATTAAGTCCTTTTTACACTTCCCAAAATTAAAAATATCAATTCTATGGGTCCTGACAATATCCTTGCTTGTGTGCTGAGAAGTTTCAGACAAATATGTATGACCTTTGTCACACAATGCAAAACAGTACAAGCAGTAGACGCTAGCTCAGTAGGCCCATGAGTATCCAGAGCTAAGTACAGAATGCAAGTGGTAAGCCAAAGGTAATACCTTATGAGAGTAGAGTGTTGTTAGCTGTGGAGTAGAGATACTTCCACAGAATGTAGTAGTACCTGTTGTATAGATCCGTGAACATTTGTATATGCATTTATATGGCAAGGAGATTACAATAGCTGCTGAACACAAACCAGCTGAAGCAATACTTAACAACACAAAATCTAAACCTCCACTTAGAACAGAAAGATGATTGTTACTTTTATATCTCTTCTACTTTAAAGTACAGTATTAAAAATGAATAAAAAGAAAAAAAACCTACATATTGAGACATCATAAGTCCCTAATGAGAAGGGAAAAGAAGATGAGAATGTGACAATAGAGTAGGTTAACATGGTAACCGAGTATGCAATCTTAAAGGCCCTAACTTTGAAAGAGTCAGAAATGGACCTTCATATTCATAAAGTTGGGATGAATTCATTAGCTTGTTAAAAATTAAATATAATATGGGTAGTAAGTGATTTTTAATTGTTAGTAAATGAATGGAGTGAATTGAATCAGAACCCACAGAAGATAAATTCATCTCAGAGCAAGTTGAATTGTCAGGAATTATAATGTTAGTTGATATTCTGGCAAAACTAGATCCAACGCTGAACAGTGTTGTATAGTGTTGGTTGAATAGATGTACTATCTTCAAAGGATCATGTATTATACTGCCTTCAGACTGTATACAGTTTACTGGCTGATAGGAATTGTTGATAATACTAATATAGTTTGAAATATTTTCTTATTATTAGTATCTGCAACAAGTTTGTTTCCAAAACTTACTTTCTCCATTCTAATTTTCATCTTAGGTGATCTACTGATGTTATTATAAAGACTCTTGTTTGTTATTGTTGGCGTTTCTTGGAAATTGATTTATTTTTATTTAACATATGTCTGACTGGAATACCATTCCATTTTCAGAGGAGATCCAGGGAGAAAAGCAGATACTTCTCCCAGCTCATAGAAAGCATCTACTATAACACCAATATATAAAATGGTAATAAAATTTGTGTTAACAACTATAGACCTGTTAGCCTTACTTCCGTTCTGGGCAAAATGCTTCAAAAGATGCTTTACTGAAATAGCTGGACTTGTATCAGCATGTTTTTTTTTATAAAGGGTAGATCTATAGAGACAAGTTTATTAAGTTTTTACAATCAGGTTACTAACACCCTGGATCTAAGTCTTTTTATGTGGAATAATTTTCTTAGACTTAGCCAGGTCCTTTGACTCCCTTCCTTACTGTGTAATCTACCAAAGATTCCTGGTAAAATAAATTATGTCATGGTTAACTGATAGATCCCAATGTGCAATCATACAAGACATAAGCTCCAACTCTCTTCCTATCCATCTTGAAGTTCCACAAGTCTTGGCTGTTGGGCTGATGCTTTTTCATATTATATTTGCCTCCATTCCTAGATCTAAGTCATGTTGGATAAATAGGTATGGAGATGGTTGAAAGACCGGGTTCATTGCACTAAATGTATATGATATTGCACATTTAAATTCTTATATGAGACAGATTAGTGACTGGACATACAATAAAGGTATACATTTTGGTTATGACAAATTTAACGTAATGAATTTTGTAAAGGCTGCGGTTCATTCACCTGTGTACCTACATCCACTAAAGGAAGTAAAGTAATATAAAGACCTGGGAATAACCATGACCCCTAATCTTTTGTTTTTTACACACATGCCCAACTGATTAGTAATAAAGCTATGCATTAAATGGGATACATGTTTAAAAATCTTAGCACAAGACATAAGATGTGTCCTATGTTAGTATATATAACATGTATTAGGTCAATCTTAGACTACAATACTATTTTTTGTATATATAAAGCAGGTCATTTGACTTATCTTGTGAGAGCACAAAGTAAATTCACCAAGAGGGTTTTACTTCACAAGGATTACAGTTACAATAATAATTGCAAATGCCTATATTTGTTTCCTATTCATTGTCATTACATCTGTGGTAAATTAATATTTACCTACAAAATCATTCACAATTCTAGCAGGTTATCTTTGAAATGAAAATCTGCAACTGTTGTTTAATGCAGGGGCATCAGGCTATAAAGTTTGATTTAGGTACTATGACGACAACTCAAAGATTACTGATATTATGGAATAAGTTAACACTTCATATTAGAGACAGTAACAATTTAGAATCCTTTAAGAGACAATTAAATTTGTGGGCTGGGGATACCCAAAGTGATATTTATACTACTAGGGAAAAATTAGCCAGGGCATTGGTGAACTTCCCCTACTTTTTTCGATGGGCACTGTGGGATCTTTTACATCCACCTGAGATACCACAAACTCAAGTAAATGAAACCTCAGCTTTAACATCTCATCAAAAGAACAACACCACTCAGTGGTGTGGTGGTCCCCCCCAAACTGCAATGGCAGCAGTCCATCTACCTGCCTGGTGTGGGAGTAGAACCCATCACCTTCTACACTAAAGACGAGTGTGCTTTCTGCTGCAGCACTGACAGTAGACACCCATGCAGCCTTATCTCTGGTACACAACTTATGAAATTACAAACTTATGATTCGAAGAGATGCACATTCTAGAAGGGGCATATTTCTTTAGTAAGACATGGGGAACAAAACAGGCATTTCTCTTTATACAACTCCAAGCCATGTTCTGTACAAGACATCAGGGATCCCACTATAATTGAGTTATTTGAGGTATACTTAGACAAGTCAATGTTCATTTTAAAAATGTATACTGATGATTCTGCTAACACTGACTGTTCATTCCGAAGAGTAAGTGATACTTTGGCCATTAGCAGTCAGCCAGAGAAACCATGCTTATTACAATATGGCAACACGCTCACTGCCAATGTTGTTGTCATGATCCATTGATTGTGTTGCATCTTGTCTTTTCTGCTCTGCAACTCCATGCAATTAAATTTTGTACTGTGCTCTGGGTGCTGACATTTAGTTTACTGATTACCAGTTTTTTGGAAGGCAGGTGACTTTGAACTTTGTGCTGGTGTTTGAATGTTTGCTGTCTTAGTTAAATGCTACTAACTGATGGGCTGTAGTTCTTGAACTCCTTCTACAGTTGTTTTGCTTTGCTGCTTGGTGCTGCTCCAGGATTGTGGTTTGCAGTGGGTGTTTTGGGCATTGCACGGAGTCCATGTTTTTTCTCAAGATACTTCACTCTGTCTACTTCTACAGTTTATGTTCAATGCTGGTAACTTATCATTTGTGTTTGCTAGTTGCTGTGTCCTGTCTAGCTGAGAGATCATCAGCTCAAGGGTCTCACTGTTGGCTGTCAGCACAACATAGTTATGGATTAACTCGTTAAGACTGGCATTAGAACATCTTCATTTAACTTGCAATGTTGAGGCTTCCTGGACTCCAGACTTGTGAGTACCATTGGGCAGGTTTACGCTGTTTCTGAGGTGCCAAATGTTTTTGGGTATCATTTATGCCACATTGACCATGGTCAGTTAGGATTCTGGCACTCTCTACATGTGATTACTTTCCATACATCTCAACCTCTTAATGCTAGAAATCTGAACAAAGCCTGACATAATGGGGGACAAAGGCCCAAAAATAGGACAGATTTTAAATATTGCTCTTACAAACTTAGAAAGTTTGTAGCATTACAGAGTTTTTGTTACCATCCATTTTCTGAAGGATCTGAAGCCTGAAACTCAAATATATGTCATTATTTAGTGACCTCAGTGCTCTGGTTAGCCCAGTGATTTGCCAAAAAAACACATATTTTATAAGGAACAGACCAAAAATATGAGGCAAAAATTGGGCATTCTGCAAAAATATGGACAGTTGAGACGTAATACTTTCTACCACTGACTCTCAATGGTGAACCCCTAGGATTCCTGCTGTCTATGGTTTTTGGATGCACTTTTCTAATCCTGGGAGTTTTACTTTTTTCACAGGTGGCAGTATCAACTACTCTACACTTTTAATTCTTCAACTTCTGTTCCCTTTGTAATGTAATGCTCATCTGCTGTTATTGGGCAATAATCTCCTTTCTGTTTTTTAGAAATTCTGTTATTAAAGATGTTTAACATCCCCACTGCGGCAATAGCCCTTAGGTAATATGGGGTGTTTTTAGCCTAGGAAACAACAACCAGCCAACTTCAAAAAGCTCTGCCTCCATCCTCTTTCCCTCTGACTGATGATTAGCTAATCCCCAGTAGTTAAATCAGCAGTCAGAGTGAAGCTTTCTTCAGTACTTTCTTGCAGTATTGAGAAAAAGGATTTCTTGGACTTCACAAGAGCAGCAATTGGCTTAGAGTTTCATTTCTGGCAGATAGACCCCATTGGGGAACCCCCTCCACTTATTGTCATTTTAAGAAAAATATCAGTTTATCTTTTTTTTTTTTTTTTTTTTTTTACTAAAAGCAGTACTTCCCCCTTTAAGAAACCCAATATTTTTTCACAATATCAGTATCGGCCGTTCCTGTCAATGATTGCTGTTTTTGGCTTAGAGTGTTTATTATGGTATTTTTTACTAATTTTGCGAAAAAATTGTGTACTTTTTGTGTAAACTTTGAATTTGATGTAACAAAAAGTTTATGGTAGAACTGGTGGGAAATTGTGTGTCAGTGTAATGTTTATGGTCACTTCATTGCAACCTACATGCCATTTTAATTCTGTCAGTGTGTCTGCGAATGTGTGAGCAGTACTGACAGGGGAATTCAGTTCTGCTTTTATTTTGTATAACCTAAGGGACTGGAAATGTGTTGTTAGTGTCAGTGTGCTGGTTGTGAGCACTCAGTGACAACTTACCTTCTGACCGATTTTCTCCAGCAATGTTTATTGCTTTTGTTGCTTCTTCCCCAGTTACTACATGGATGCTCACTCTCCAGTCCAGTTGGCTGTTCTCCCTCAGTACCGAGAAAGGAAAAATAAATCACTTAAGAAGTAATCCTTATCATTGTTGTGGAATCAGAATATGTCTGTGCCTATAGTGGGTGAACCTATAGTGGCCACTGGTTGTTCCTCAGACCACTCAGTTTCTTCTCTGGTTTCCTTTGTTGTAGTCCTTTCAGCCAGCATGACCTGGGAGTCAGCCCCATCTGCTTTGGCTGTTCCAGTCGTCTCTGAGTCTGGGAGAGACCCCAGAAGATTCTTCTTGGGGTAACCAATGCATGAGACGATTACACCGGGCAGACGTCCCTTCCTCACTTTGGTCGTCTTCTGCTGGAACTCCTATTAAGAAAAAAAACCCCAAAAAAATGAAACACTGCACTTCTGATGAAGTTATTGCAAATAAAGATGAGTTCCGTACCTTGGTTAGACAGGCATTGCAGGCAGAAAAGTCCAGTCCACAGAAGCCTTTACAGATGGGTATTCCCTGTCAAATCAAATCAAATTATTCCTAAGGAAACAGGGTCTGATTATTCTGATTTGGACCGAGACAGGCCTCCTTATCCTGCAGATTCCAAGCCCAACTTTTGGATTGTGAGCAAAAGTCTAATTTTTAGGGCCTATATTAAAAAGACGAATGCTTACTTACCCGAACGCCTAAACGTCGACCCATCTTCATCGAACTGCAAAAATATTGATTGTCCAGAAGAGCGAAAGTGGAAACGTCAAATCGTCATGGTTGGCCTTCTGCGGTATAGCTCCGTAAGGTAAGTGTGCGATAGTTACGGACCTTAGGGTTATGGTGTGGGTTAAGGTAAGTGCATAGATGGTAATGTATGTTAGATTTAGTGTAGGGTTTTGTTAAGTGTATGTGTGTGGATTATTTAGTTTGTTTGGGTTTAGCTTTTTAAGTTAAGTGTGCGATAGTTACGGACCTTAGGGTTAGGGTGCAGGTTAAGTTAAGTGCATACATGGTGGTATATGTAAGAATTAGTGTAGGGTTAGAAGTAGGGTTTAGTTTAGGGTTAGAAGTTGGGTTTTGGTTAGTGTATTTATGTGGTTTATTTAGTTTGTGCAGGTAGTATGTAGCGGGCGGTGGGATGGGACAAGTATGACTGTTCGACTTTTTGAATTTCGCGGTTTAGGGCGTTCGGTGTATATGTGGTTTAATGACGGTGGGTCGACGTTTAGGTATTCGATGAAGTAAGTGTATATCTTTATAATATAGACCCTAATTTTTATCCTCCTGTTTAGGAATTGTCTTTTAATCAGGCTATTGCCAGGATGAATGAGTTATTTTTTATGGGAACAAAGAGATGTTTCCCCTGAATTGAGGAGATATTGTATGTTACAAATGGATATTCATAATTAATCTCCCATTCTTCCTATATTGTCAGCCTGGGAGGATGCATTGATACTGCCTGCACTCATCTTATACTCAACCATCAGTCCCTAAAGAAGCAGATAAGCTGTATAAGGTACCATAGGCTAATAAATTTATTTTTCTCTCATCTTAGATTGAGCCACCACTGAAAATGGGCTTTCTGTCTACTCAGACTTTCCTGGTAACCAAATGTCAAATACATAAATAAATAAATTGTCTGACTCCATTGCTACAGTGACATCAGGCATGTCCTGTTCCGTTATTGCTGACCCCATGATTGTTGTATCTGTGAAAGCAGACAAATACCCATGTGCACAAAAGAAGATATGTGATAATCTCATACCCCAGTATTTCAACAGCATTTCAGGTATAATATTATACACAGAATGAAGACATAAGTATCTTGTAGTGTATGCTGTGGTGTCTGCACCCCAGATGCCTCTGTGGGATGGATGTGGCATCATTTATTATCAGCAAGCTCACTCTATTTGTAGACTAGCAGCAATTACTAATGCTTTAAAGTAATATTAACCTGGTTCACCCTGACAGGGACACATGATATTGCAACCTTTCCAGTTCCTACATACAAGTATCCCCTATCTCTCAATGTCCTCTCACTATCCCCAGAAAGGAACACCAAGACCTCCTCTGTGTCAGTTGGAGTGGTCTGTGGTGGTGGACCTCCACCATTCTCTTCCATGCAATATTTTGGGCTTTCATGTGGTCATTCAGCATTATATTGGTGACTATGTAGTAGACATGTTGTGCTGATCTATTATGACCACTACTGGCTTTCACATCTATAACATGATCTTGCTGCAGTGCTCCCAGAAGGGCTTGCCAGACTTGTTAGTGCTTAGAACATGCTACCATGTTCATGCTGAGTCTGCAATAAGACATTTGTCTGTGCTGGGGAGAATGTTTCCATCCATTGTCACTGTTTCAGTGCCATTTATGTACTTGCACATTGGAACATATACCTATGGTCAGTGCCTGGGTGTGAATAATTCTTATATCAGTTCTTCCAATCTGTCACCCATGCCACAGTTGTGGCTGCAACAAATGGCATGCCTGCTATACTGTGCTTTTCTAGACTATTCACCTTCAACATTCCAGCTGGCATAAATGCGCTGTAATGTGTATTCTGTGATCCATCTGTATGGACCTGTATCCCCCATGCAATACCATTAATCATCCCATGGAACACATCCATAACCTGAAATGCTTACCAGGTGGGCCTCCCTACCATCACTCCCTTCTTTGTATATATTTGTTGAACTCCTGTAGCAGCGGGTGTACTTTCCAACATATACCTTTCTATCAGTACTTCCACCCAATATGGCTACGCCTGTAATCCCTTTCTTTCAGCAGTCCATCTGGTGAGTTGGTGATGGATGAACCTATGGCTTGTCTGCTCACAATCCCCTTCCCATTCCCCATTGTGTTGTCAATCCCACTGCCTGCATGTCACTGTTTAGTAACCCCACAATATGGTAAATGTATCCCCACCTGCTGATTGCCCGAGTCCCTTTATCACAGCTGCTGTAGCACTGATTTTTACTATGCAGAGCACACTACCATTCTCTAGTACACTACATGCTCACTATGCAATTGCAGTAGTGATAGTGTAATGAGCCCTGAAATGACAATAGTGGCTTCTATAGCACAATTACAGGCCTTGTAGCACAACAATTATACTAATGGAGAAATTACATTGAAATGTTTCTGAACTGCATGCATAGCAGAACATGATATCAGCTCTACACTGTGCAACAGGGAACATCTCTGCATGTAAATATGCATGATAATCCATGGTACAATCTGCATATGCATGCAAAGCCATGTGTGATGGGCACAAAGTGCCACTCCCTCATCAGTGCATTCTGTTGTGGTCATGTTGCTGCAAATTGACAATGGGCTGACTTGTATTTTCATGCTGACTCTCAATGTATGCAACAAGGTTTTTTTGTCTTGCATTAATGCAGTTCTGCTACCATTTCCTTCCTGTTATTAATCTGCTAATTGGCTATGACCTCTAACTAATGTCTCTAAAGTTGACGCCTCAGTTTTGGATAGGACTGATGAATTTAACTTGTCTGCTTACAGTTGTGAATGTTTTATTAATTCTAACTGTTGTATTGAATCAAATGAATTTGAAGTTGGTTTATTTAGGCAAGACATTAACAATAGTAGTATCAACAGTATATTGGATTTACATTTTGATAGAGAACTTGACAGTGATAATTCTGTAAGTGGAGTGGAACAAAAAGGTTGGCAACAACAACTCAACATGATTAAAAAGGGTAGTTTTTGTATTTACAACTACAATGACTTGACATTAAGTGATGATTATTGCAAATTGTTTGCAAAAGGTTTTTCTTTTGTACCGTCTTTCAGACATGAGATAGCGAGAATATTAATTTCCTTAAAACTCTACATAAGAGAACTGAATTTGAAAATGTATTTTTCAAACCAAAATAGTCAACCCTCACATTATGTACCAGTATTGAAAAGAAAAAGTACATTTATTCCTCCAAACAATCCAACTATACATGTTTTTGAACAGTTATGTGAAACACAGTTGAGAAGATATCTAAGGGATTGCAACAATATAATCGACAACTTGACTGTTGGAGAAAGGTTTTGTCTCCACAATTTAACATCTTCTGATATGTACAGAGTGATGAAACGTGATAAAGGGGGTGGTGTGGTCATTATGACTAAAACTGACTACTCTAGTAGTATGTTAGAATTGCTAAATGACACATCCACCTACATCAGGGTTTCAAAATATGATGTCAACAGAGCTTATATGAAATTGGATTGGCAGGTGTATGAGTGGCTTAAAGATGGAATATTGGACAAAACTGAATATGAGTACTTGTCTGTTTGTTCACCAGTCATCCCTTCCATATTTGGTATTCCCAAAATTCACAAGAATATTAATAATCCACCATTTCATCCAATAGTCTCTGCTAAGGGTTCTAAGACCGAGACTATGGCATCTTTTGTTGATTTTTACTGTAAGGAAATTTTTCAAAATCTACCACATGTGTTAAAGGACTCTTGGCATTGTTTGGATGTGATTAGGAACACTCCCTGGGATGACGGATATTTATTAGTGACGATTGATATGGTCAATCTATTTTCCGTCATACCAAATGATTTGGGATTGGAGATGTTCAACAACGGCCTCAGAAAATATAGTACACTACACATTTTGAAACAAAGTTTGATTGTTGATCTGACGGATATGGTACTTAATAACAACTATATCACCTTTGAGGCTGAATATTTTAAGCAGATCACTGGTGTGGCTATGGGGGCAAAATGTGCACCCTCATATGCCAACCTTGTTTTGGTGGATTGGGAAACCAATTATGTATTTACATCACAACACATGCAGAATGTTGCATTATATCTGCGTTTTTTGGACGATATTTAAATTTTTTGGAAAGGTACAGTGGAAGGGATTGAAGATTTTGTACATATCCTGGAAAATAGTGCCTCATTTTTGAAATTTACTCACAAAATACATGCAGACAAATGTGACTTTTTGGATATTTTGTTAATTAAAGATAAGGAAAATGGTGGTTTAATATCCAATATATATCGTAAAAAAACATTTTCCAACTCATTTTTACATTTTCAAAGTTGCCATCCATTTTATCGAAAAAAGAATATAATGAAAGGACAAATGGTTAGGTTGTCGAGACTTATCAGTGACGATGTTTTGCATGACTTAGAAGTTAAAAAATTAATTAACATGTTATTAGCAAGAGGTTATCCACAAGATATTCTAAATAATATTAAGTTAGAAGTACTGCAGAAAAGGAAGACCGTGTATAGACTAATATTAAAAGATGGTTTAGCAAAGGCCACTGTGGACAAAAAATCAAACAGTATGAGACACGCAATGGTCCTGCCATACAATGCATATAGTGGAACCATCAAAAACATTATTTTTGACACATTGTGTAGTGTCCTCACCAATGATATAACTATGGTAGTGGGAAGTTCTCCAACTTTTACATATAGTAGAGGGAAAAATTTAAAGGAAACTATGGAGACAGTTGATAATCAAAATGTATACAAAAATTCTATGATGAACAAATGTGGATCATGTAGTATTTGTAAATACATTAACAATGGACCATATGTTGCAGTTCATAACTATAGCAAAACTATTAGAAGTTCTGGGTTTTGCAACTGCAACACTAAAATGGTAGTTTATCTTGCTACATGTTTAAGTTGTCCTACATTTTATGTAGGCAAAACTATTAGAAAACTAAGACTTAGAATATTAGAACATGTAAGAGACATAAAAAATAAAAAAAACTACCAATGCTTTATATGTACATAGTTTAGGTTGTAACAACTACAAAAAGTTTCTATTTTTTGTTATTGATAGGGTTCCACACAGAGGCGATGCCAAGACATTGCTGGAGGTAAAGGAATGTCTTTGGCAACTCAGACTTAATGCATCTAGGTCTCCAGGAATTAACGAGCATATATCAATTTCGAGTATCTTAAAATGTAGGTCACAATGTATATAAAAAGTTTTAACTACTATATATAAACACTATATTTCAATAACTGAACAAGTTCATATATGGTTATTTTACTAAACAATTAGGTATGTTAATTTTCAACATTTATTATATTATATTATATATTATACATTAATTTCTAGGCTTTAGATACTTAAGTTTTATTGATAATAGTAGTTTTTAGTCTTTGGTACATAGGGTTAATTAAATGCCTGAAATAGAATACAACATACATATTTATAGGAATTTTATGGAATTATTCAATGTTCACATAGGTGTTATTAAGTTTAAAAACAAACTACTAACATAAGAACATGAATTTGTGTATATAAATACATACAACTGTTTTTATAAATGTTTTATAAATGTTTTTTATAGAATTAGATATTATCAATGAATGAGTTTTTAGACATTATTTTGATTGGTTGATTGAATGGGGGCGTGTGTATGTTTTATTTCAAAAGAGGTTGGAAAAGGTTGTGGATTTACTCTGATGATGCCCTTGTTATATGTGGGTGAAAGCGCTAAGAGATTTCTGTTTTTGGTCTATGGACTATTGGCTGTCCATTTTTTCCATTAAAGTCATTGCACAACGTCGATCCCAGTCTGGTTATTTTACAAGTACATGGCTATGACCTCTCTCTGTTTAATTTCTCCAAATCCTTTGAAGCTTTTGGAAGGGTGTCCTCATGATGCAACAGGCAGAAATAGATTTTTCTCTACCTGTTACATGTGCATTACTGGGTTGTATGCTGGGAGATTTATATGAGGGCCCCAGTGCAAGGCTGAATCCCGGCACTTATTTATCAGGGTGGTGAGTGATGCCATTGGCATTGCCTACTCCTTTGAGCAGTACCAGCACCAGCACCAGTACACCAACCTAAAGAGAGCCTGCTGCACCACCTTGACCTTCTGTGCCAATGGGAAGAAAGTTTAGGGAGAGAGAGCCTGAGTACAACCGTAAGTATGGTATGATCGCATACTTGTTTTTCATACTACAAAATACTTATTATAAGGCTAGAGGATGTTTCTGATGTTCACAAGTTTGCTGTGATTATTAATGTTTTTATATCTGGCTTTTCAGATCTTACAGAAGTTCATGAGAACAGGGCCACCTGCTAGAGGTGGCAGACATAACTATTCTGTTTTTGGAGTACATGTAATCTATTATGGCCATGGCTTTCTACTGCTTATTCACCTACTTAACCCTGCACTTCCCAAATGTGCCATGATTCATAACAGTGCAGTCATTGCATATATCTTTACATTGCTTTTCTTTATGACTTTATAACTATGCTCATGTCCTTACTATTGCCAGTTATTCCTGATAGTGCCATGTATTGCAGACTGTACCAAATTTGTCTGTAACAATGCATATAAAGGTGTAGGCATCCACTGGAGTAGTTTTTCAGTTTGTATCAGTCAATGCCTCATGCTTATGTGATCCCCATGCAGATAATATGCACTGCCCTTGTCTGTCTGATGTGCATTGGTGCCTATTCCACTGCTCATTACTGTGACAGAATGACATACCTTGAGCATCCAGTTGTTGAGCTGCTGTGTGCTATTGCACTTGCTTTTATGACTAATGAGGTGCAGTATTACAGTAAAATTACATGTTCTATGTGTATTTCTGTTGGTATTCTTAGACATGTCATATGTGGTATAGTGCCACACATCCAGTATTTACCACACTGTGTACGATACCTGCTTATACCATGTTACAAACATAGGACTGTGCAGTTATTTTGTAAACTGTTGCTATTTATGTCACCTATATTGTCTATTGCACTTGTGCAAACACACACACACACACACACACACACACACACACACACACACACACTTTATCACTGTCATCCTCTTCATTTTATCATTTTCCTCTTGTTGTTTTGTTTCTGTCTGTTTACATTCTTGTTTTGCTTCTGTCCATTGACAGTTGTTTTCCCTGCAGTTGCAGCTACTGAGCTGGATGTGAAGTAATGGAATCTACTCCATCTTTGACCATCCTAACTACCACCTGCTGGGTGTATAGCAGTCTCCAGGCTGGCATCTATTCAAGGTGAAGAAGGGTGTTCTGTAAGAAACAATATGGATGGTTCACTGGTGATCTTTGGTGCTGCTTCTCTGGTAGAGGACTACCAATCAGAGAATTACCCCAAGGGGTCTCATAGTGTCACTTGGTGGGAGGTACAAAATAAGATGGCCTGGATGGAGTTGGACCAGCATAATGAAACCTAGGTTGGTACCCTGGCACATGTCCTCATGTAATTTACAGATTTACATAGCTGCATGGCCCGATCACAGGGCTAGGGCAGGCATATAAGCAATCACTGAAGAAACTAACTTCCAGTTGGGTTCACTGCTGTGCAGGTTATCAGGTGGTCCTCAAGCTACCCTATCCTCTATCATGGTGTTTCCTTTCTTTGTTTGTCACTCTCACTACCAAATGTGTTGTCCAGTCCTCCCAATCACCATTTGTCCACCTTCTGTCTGTCTATGTATCTTCTTTGTGCTCCCATTTGTCTCAGCATCTTCCCTGTCAGTCTTTGTTGCATGTTGTGTTTGCTTTTGCTAATTTCCCAATACCCCCTTTCTTATCCATATCATCCCCTTGCGTCTCTCCTACTCTACTCTTCTTCTCTAAATACAAAAAAGGGCAAAACTGCCCCTCCAAAAAAAATACTCTCCTTCTTCCCCCAGCCATGCCACTTTTCCTTTGCATTTGCCCTTCTGTAAATTCCTGTACTTACTCCTCCATTTTTCTGATTGTTCTATCACCCCCTTTTCTTCCCATTTATAATATAAACATAACAGGCACTTTGCTATTCAGTTCTTCTATGTTCTATCAGCTGTGCCTGTCTTTTAGCAGTGGTTTGATGCAGGTGTTTTCGTGCATGGGTGTGCGAACTCTACTTGCCTTCTGCTAGGCAAGTTCACATGACCTGCCATAGTGTGGTTAATATCTCTCTGCAATGTCTGCCAATTTTGTGACTAGCCTTCTTATGCAACACTAGCCTCAGCAGGGTCACGCTAAGTTGCAAGTTATGAATACTTAATCCCCACTGGTTTGCATCATGCTACTTTGATCGCACTTTTTCACAGCAAGGCAGTACTGCCTTTTTTCTGAATCTCATGGGTTTTGCTTTATTTGAACAAGGAAAGAGGAATGTGATGTTGCTAAATGCTGCCCAGCTGGTTACTTATTCTAGTGTTACAGTTTGTACACTAACACTCCAGTGGTGTGAAGGTGAAGGTGTCACCACTCTGCCTTTTTCATCAAAGAAAACCATTTGTTGAAGGGACTCCCACTGGTGCCCTCAGAACTCTGAGCGTCCACACTGGATTGACTTGAAATATTTAGGTTACTTACTTATGCTGGCAACAGAATGCTGATTAGTTAGATTAGTTTAAGGATATAAAAAGATTTAAGAAGTTTTCATCAGTTATACAAAAAGCTTCATAATATTGTCACCCAATGGTTGACTCTTTTTATACTCTGTGCCTGGAATTTAGAAAGCAGTCTGAAGAGAAAGCTTTTTGTTTGCTAGTTTGGCATTTTCTGTCACAACTCCTAGTTAACAGCTCTGTGAAGGATTTAGTAAAACAAAATGATATTGCTTTCAATCTACAGTTGCACTGAGCATCATATTTGCCATCCAGAAAGTCTTATTGAAGCAGTGCTTCTACCGTGTGTCTTTGGTACTTCATGATGTCATGGCTATGGTAGAATTCAGATTCGCCTTGTCAAAGCAATGTAGAGGAGAATAGGAACAAACCCAGACATGACAGTAAGTGTAATATCATTTAAATGAATCTCTCGTATCATTTAATTTTCGTGAATTACTAGACATGCTAAACAAGTGAATAAGGTGGCACTATCTCTTCGGTAACAAACAGCAGATGGGTACACTACAGGTATCCCCAACATCTGAGGAACATTATAGATATCCCCAACACCTGAGGCACACTACAGGTATCCCCAACATCTGAGGCACACTACAGGTATCCCCAACATCTGAGGCACACTACAGGTATCTCCAACATCTGAGGCACACAACAGGTATCCCCAACATCTGAGGCACACTACAGGTATCCCCAACATCTGAGGCACACTACAGGTATCTCTAACATCTGAGGCACACAACAGGTATCCCCAACATCTGAGGCACACTACAGGTATCCCCAACATCTGAGGCACACTACAGGTATCTCCAACATCTGAGGCACACAACAGGTATCCCCAACATCTGAGGCACACTATAGGTATCCCCAACATCTGAGGCACACTACAGATATCTCCAGCATCTGAGGCACACAACAAGTATCTCCAACATCTGAGGCACACTACAAGTATCCCCAACATCTGAGGCACACTACAGGTATCTCCAACATCTGAGGCACACAACAAGTATCCCCAACATCTGAGGCACACTACAAGTATCCCCAACATCTGAGGCACACTACAGGTATCCCCAACATCTGA
Source organism: Protopterus annectens (assembly GCF_019279795.1). Classification (NCBI taxonomy): domain Eukaryota; kingdom Metazoa; phylum Chordata; order Ceratodontiformes; family Protopteridae; genus Protopterus; species Protopterus annectens. Next base: position 1,711,139,711 of record NC_056725.1, read on the forward strand.
GGCACACTACAGGTATCTCCAACATCTGAGGCACACAACAGGTATCCCCAACATCTGAGGCACACTACAGGTATCCCCAACATCTGAGGCACACTACAGGTATCTCCAACATCTGAGGCACACAACAGGTATCCCCAACATCTGAGGCACACTACTGGTATCCCCAACATCTGAGGCACACTACAGGTATCTCCAACATCTGAGGCACACAACAGGTATCCCCAACATCTGAGGCACACTACAGGTATCCCCAACATCTGAGGCACACTACAGGTATCTCCAACATCTGAGGCACACAACAAGTATCCCCAACATCTGAGGCACACTACAAGTATCCCCAACATCTGAGGCACACTACAGGTATCCCCAACATCTGAGGCACACTACAGGTATCCCCAACATCTGAGGCACACTACAGGTATCTCCAACATCGTAGGCATAAAACAGGTATCCCCAACATCTGAGGCACACTACAGGTATCCCCAACATCTGAGGCACACTACAGGTATCTCCATTATCTGAGGCACACTACAGGTATCCCCAACATCTGAGGCACACTACAGGTATCCCCAACATCTGAGGCACACTACAGGTATCCCCAACATCTGAGGCACACTACAGGTATCTCCAACATCTGAGGCACACAACAGGTATCCCCAACATCTGAGGCACACTGCAGGTATCCCCAACATCTGAGGCACACTACAGGTATCTCCAACATCTGAGGCACACAACAAGTATCCCCAACATCTGAGGCACACTACAAGTATCCCCAACATCTGAGGCACACTACAGGTATCTCCAACATCTGAGGCACACTACAGGTATCCCCAACATCTGAGGCACACTACAGGTATCCCCAACATCTGAGGCACACTACACGTATCTCCAACATCTGAGGCATAAAACAGGTATCCCCAACATCTGAGGCACACTACAGGTATCCCCAACATCTGAGGCACACTACAGGTATCTCCATTATCTGAGGCACACTACAGGTATCCCCAACATCTGAGGCACACTACAGGTGTCCCCAGCATCTGAGGCACACCACAGGTGTCTCTAACATCTGAGGCACACTATAGGGATCTCCACCATCTGAGGCACACTACAGGTATCTCTAACATCGGAGGTATACAACAGGCATCCCCAACATCTGAGGCACACTACAGGCATCCCCAACATCTGCGTTCTATTTTGTTTCACTTTTAACAAATTACACTTCTTTAGGTTTTCATCTTCACGGTTCTTCTACTAACTGCTAAATCATATTGACAATCACTGATACCAGGTCAAGCCAACCTGGATATTTAAACATTTTGTTCAGAATGAAGAGGTGTAAATTGAAGATATAAAGTGATATATGAAGCACTGTACCACAGATGCAATTATTTAACGACTTAGTGATGGAAAAAAAAATTGTAGTTTATGAAGCAGTGTCCTTGTCAATAGTATTTAACACCAATGCCTTCTAAAGTACAAACAGTACTAACAGTATAGGACAGTAACCTCAGTAATGTAGCTCAGCCGCCATGACCACTGACTGTATTCTCAGTATTGCAATTAGTGAATCACATATACTAACACTTACTAAAGCATAATCTTTTATATTAAACTGTTACACTATTTCATGCCTATAACTGAAATGTAGTGATGCAATCTCAAAACTACAGCATCAGGTTTCAAAAGCCACATCTGCTTTTGTGGTTGTGCAAAAGATTTTCCATTTTCTATGTTTATCCCTGCCAGTAGCAGAGTATGGAAATTGCAAAGCCTAGTAATGGGATACTCTAATAAAATTATTAAGCACTGTTTGCACTCTGAGAAGGTGCATCTATGATTCAGTAAATGTAAATCTACCTACTTTCTAAATGTCATAATACCCTCACAGTATTTATATGCCATCATGAGATAAATTTGTACAAAAGCAGTAATGCTTTATTTTTTCAGTTTTGTTTCTTAGTTGCATATGTTACAGACACATTTCTATAGGTATCTTTCTGAAAGGATAGAATGCAAAAATGTCACATAAATACTCACAAATATAAGTTCAAATCAAGCATAAATTAATTTATCAATAATTTTGAAGTGCCTTCTTCTCTACGATCCTTATATAAACATGCAAAGACAATGTTTGCTTATTCAAAACAAAAACACACACACATATATATATATATATATATATATATATATATATATATACACACACACACGCACATATATATATATATATATATTATAGATTTATATCTATAGATATGTATTTAGATTTATCTATCCATATACATATATATATATATATATATATATATATGTGTGTGTGTGTGTGTGTGTGTATGTAATATACACATATACATATATACATACATACATATATATATATATATATATATATATATATATATAGTGTAAAGGAGTTTGGAACATATATTTTCAGACGCAGAGGGGCAAGGGGAGGGGAGGATGAAATAAGATTGAGTCAACACAATGAGAACAACACTTTTATATCGTAATATGATGGAAAGATATTATCCTATCAAATTTTCAAGATTTTCAGCTATAGTTCCTTAATTATTGAAAAGAGACATTTTAATCCTTTCAAAAAAGATTTTACTTTTATTCCTAGAAAAAGAATGAACTTTGTTGAGTTACTAATTGAGTTAAAGATTTTTACTAGAAAATTGAATTTAGCAATATATTTTGATGGCAATACACACTTTAAGCAGGATAATTTTAAAAGGAAAAGCACCTTTAATTCCCCTACACACCCCATATTCTTATCCTTTGAAAAGGCATATGAATCAGACATACGCATATAGTTTTCTACCCACCTACCACAAGGGAGAACTAATTTGGATGGAAAAGAACAATCTCTCCTAAATAGTTTAATGGGCAACAAAAAGATCAGAATAATGAAGATGGACAACAGTCGTGGGGTAGTAATTTTTGACACTGTAGACTACACTACAGTATGCTTGAGATTTTAAACAACACAAACAAATATTGTTTGTTCTCCCAGAATAAATCAATATAGCACACAAGAAAATTGATTTATTTCTTGAAGATTGTTTTATACAAGGAATTATATCATAACAAACAATGGATTTCTTAATAACAAGTCCCCATATATACCCTCAATTTTTGAAGTCCCCAAAGTCCACAAGGATTTATTAGATCCTACTTTAAGACCCATTGTTTCAGCCCAGACTGCTAAAACCTATCCCTTGGGTGCATACATAGACAGGTTGTTTGTTAAGCAAGCAATGCACATCTTAAGAGACTCCTGGGACTTTCCTGGGTGGATCACCACAGATTTGTGAGAAGACAATATGTTATTTCTTTATATTGATGGGATAGATCTCTTTACCTGTGTACCAGAGGAGGAAGGTTTGAATTTGTTCAATGATGGATTTATTTTAAATCAAACATTAAAAATGAACAAATTTCTTTGATAACGAACATGATGGATTTGGTGTTGTCCAATAATTTCATTTATTCTGAGGAAGAAACATAAGTCCAGGGAGTGGCTATGGGGGCCTCATGTGCCCCCACCTATGCCAATTTAGTCATGTTGGCATGGGAGACACAACATTTATTTACTTCTAAATTCTATCCTTATTGCAAGTCATATCTAAGATTCCTGGACAATATATTTATTTTATGGAAGGAGTCAGTGGGATTGATACATGACTTCTTGGAATATATTAACGACTCTACTGGTTTCTTAATGTTTACTTACAACTTTCATCCTGAATACATATATTACTTGGATATTACTATTAACAAGACAAATGAAAGTTTTGAATTGGTTACATATAGGAAACTCACTTTTTCCAACATGTATTTGCATTATATTAGCTGTCATCCCTTTCATTACAAGGAACCTAGTCAAAGTGCAGTTTGTAAGAATAGCTCGAATGACATCTAAAAGGGATAGATTTCAGAAGGAGGTCAATAGTTTGGAAGAGATGTTTGTTTTCAGAGATGGTGCCCACACAAGATGGTACAGACTATTAAGGATGAAGTCATGAATGGATGGGATGTAAAATACAAACCTCTTTTAGGAAAAGGACTAGTTAGGGTCATTGTGATTAACACAGTAGAATGAGATACAAACTGTCAGAACTCTGAGAGGGCTTTAGTGTTACCCTACACCACAGGTTCCACTAAGGTTCAATAAATAAATGCTAAAAACTGGATCACTTTTAAGGCAAATGACCATGTGCACAACCTTTTAGTGGACTCCCCACAGTTTGTATATAAGACTATACCCAACTTCAAAGGTATGTTGGAAAAAAACAGGTGGGGAGGTTGTTAACCCTCTCAATAAAGGTACAAGCAAGTGTGGTTCATGCAGTTATTGTAAATATATTTGTAAGGAAATGTCACTGGTTTTAGAAGATATTCACAAAACTAAGATTATCCCTAAAAATGGCAATTGTAATAATATGGGCATATTATATTTAGCCAAACGTGTTTCCTGTTCAGCTTTTTACATAGGTAAAACTGAAAGGAGTTTGAAAAAGAGGATTTATGAACATGTTTATGATATCCAGAAACAAAATTTGAATAGCACCTTATATAAGCATTCCCTGGTTTGCAGCCATTTTCAGAAATGTACTTTTGTTATTTTGGATATTATTCCCATAAACCCTAGGGGTTTTGGTCCCTGAAACCAGAAAGAATACAGGGAACTTTTTTGGCAGCTGAAGGTAAGAGCAAATTTTCCCACTGGTTTAAATGAAGTGTTATCCATAAACCCAGTGTTGAAAAATGAGACCGGCTAAACTGTGACTATGTTAGGCTATGATCCCTTGTGTTTTCAGGAAACATTTCTTAACCCTTAGTATTTTATCTTTTACAAAAATCAGTTTTATGTGATTTTTTAATTATATTTCATCAGGATGGCATTTACTGATCTACTAATGTTCTATAAGTGGCAACACAAATAATATAAGTTGTGTTTTCAACATGGTGAATTATTTATGAACATCTATGAGATTTTACACTAATGGAATATATATATATATATATATATATATATATATATATATATATATATATAGATATGTATGTATATATATAGATATGTATGTATATATATATATATATATATATATAAAAGTCATAGGTTCATAGGTAGGTACTAGGCTATCTGCCCAAGGGCATTTATAAGCCTAGCCAGAATGTGCTGGCTTTCGCCTCCCTTTTGAATTAGTTTCCTGGGTCTCTGTCTAGCAGGGCCATTGAAGTGATCCCAGGGGTAAATTTACGATTTCCCATCCACTCGTCAAGATTTCTCTTGATGAGAGTCAGTGAGGGGCTTTGCCTAACATAAACTGGGATTCTGTTCCAGAGCGAGGGAAGTCTCTGGGACAGGAATCTATCCCTCCAGCATGTCCTGTTTATTGTTGTGCTGAGGTTTAATTCACTGGAGCGTGTGGCTCTAAGAGATTTGGTTTTCTTCAGGTGGAGCATGTCCATTAATTCCGGGTTGGACATGGCCTTATATGTCAGGCAGAGATCTCCTCTGAGCAGGCGGTATGCAACTGAGTAGAGCTGGAGTTTCTTTAGTCGAGCTGCATAGGGCATCTGTTTCAGGCCCATGATCCTCTTGATGAGGTACTTTTGTGGTCTTTCCAGCTGTTGTAGGTGTTGAGTAAGGTACTTTCCAAATGGGGAATTGTACTCTATTATGGGCCTAATGAGTGATGAGTAGAGGGGCACTATGACCTCTCTTGATCTGGATGTGAACCCTTTCGTGATTAGGTGGGCTACATAGAAGGGATTTCTAACCACTTTGGCAATGTGATTATCAAAGGAGAGGTTGCTATCTACCTGGGTCCCCAGGTCCCTAATTACCTCTTATGTACTTAGTGGGTTACCACCTATGTGATAATTCGTGGGCACTTTGTTTTTCCCAAAGGGGATGACTATGCATTTTTTGAAATTTAGCTTGAGGCCGTGGTTCTGACACCAGGTATCTGTTTCTGTGAGACTCTTCTGGAGGATGTCTGTATCCGCCGGAGAGTCGATTATGGCCCCTAGTTTGCAGTCATCTGTGAACCTGGTCAGCCATAATCCTCCCATGCTTGCCTGTACCTCAGAGAAGTATATACCGGACAGGAGGAGTCCCAGGACTGAGCCCTGTGGGATGCCACTTGTAACTGGTTTAGAGTCGGACATGGCACCCACAACTCTGACCATGTGTGCTCTATCTGTGAGCCAGTTTGCAACCCATCTCATGACATAGGGGTTAATGTTCAAGCTGGTGAGCTTATCTATGATGCCAGAGTTGGAAATGGTGTCAAAGGCCTTAGCGAGGTCCAGGTAGGCTGTGTGGACTACCTTTCCCTCATCTATGGCCTTGGTAACTGTTTCAAAGAAGTCAACTAGGTTTAGGAGGCAGGATCTGCCTTTAACAAAGCCGAATTGGGTAGGGTACAGTGTCTGGAGGTTCCCAATGTCTCTGTTTATGAGTTCCATGATAATTTGCTCCATAGCTTTGCAGACCAGGCTAGTCAGGCTTATAGGGCAATAGTTCCCAGGTTCTGTTGTGGCACCACCTTTGTGGAGTGGGATGACTGTTGCTGTACACCATTCTTTGGGTACATAGCCTGTGGTGAGGCTGAGTTTGAACAGTGAATTTAGGTTAGGGTTTAGTTCATTTTGGAGCTCATGTAAGATGCAGCCCGGGATACCATCCGGTCTCATTGATGCTGTGTTTTTAGCTTTGGAGAGTGCTGTTTTTACCTGTGTGTCTGTGATGTCTGGGGATCTGCATTCTTCTGGGATGGACACGGGCCCTTTTGGGGGTGAGATGGGGGTGAAGTTTGCACTGAACCTTTCTGCCAGGATGTTGGCAATGTCAGCTGGTTCAGTAAATTTTATGCCATTTTGCACTAGTTCGCAGCATATCTGGGAGTTGCCACCTAGATTCTTGACATAGCTAAAGAAGGCTTTGTGATTATCTTTAGAGTCTTTGGCAATATTTCTTTAGAAACTGGCCTTAGATGATTTTATGAAGGATTGTAATTTCTTGCTAATATTGATCAGTGATGCCTTTGCCTTTTGGGAGTTTACTCTATCATGCAATAGTTTCCTCCTTCTGTTGTATAGCTTATTTAAGGCCGGGGACCACCAGACTGGTTTCCTCTTTTTGGAGGAGTGAGTCTTGGTTTTACTTGGGATAGCTCAATCCATGCATTCCTGTAGATGCTCATAGAATGCATTTGTAAAGGATTCTGTGGTTTGGGCAGCATTATCCTTTAGCAAGGGGGCTTTGAAACTTTCCACCTCGGTCTTGAGAAGTGTGAAGTTGGCTTTTGAAAAGTTTTTCACAGTGGATTCCTTGACTGGGGGTGGGGTCGGGATGTGGATGTCCAGTGTGATTAGTTTATGATCTGATCTTACCAGTGAGGAGTTTACCTATGGTGTGGAGCACTGATCCTCCATGTTGGTGATGATCAGGTCCAATATGTTGTCACCTCTTCTAGGCATGGTGACCAACTGTTCCAGGGCGTTAGAGTTTATTAACTCTAGGAAGTGTTGGACAAAGGAGTTTTTACTTGAGTAGTTATCCCAGTCAATGTTTGGGTAGTTGAAATCTCCCAATATCATGGTGTTAGGTAGGACCTTTATATTTTCCAATGTTCTCAGGAATGCTGAGTGGGGGTCCTGAGACAAGGTTGGTGATCTGTAGCAAGCTACAATCTGAAAAGCAGCTTTGCCCACTGTTAGTTGCACATGGATGGTCTCCTAGGCCTCGTGCTGTGCTTCTAACCTGGAGGTGTGGGTATCCTTTATGAAAATGGATACACCCCCTCCTTTTGTATTTCGGTCCGGGTTCTGGAGCCGAAAGGTATGGTATGAGTTGTAGCCTGGTGGTGCTGGGGTGCTCTCTGGAGCCTTGAACCAGGTTTCTGTTACTGCACAGATATCGATTTTCTCCATGCTAAGGAGTGCCTCGAGTGCATGCATTTTGAGGTGTAGACTTCTGGCATTGAGTAGCATTACCCTCAGTTTCTGGTTACTTGTGTTATTTATGGAGGTGGGTTTGTCTTTTGAGCCTTGCCTAAAAAAGGCACTATGGGGGTGGCAAGAGCCTTGGCCAGTATTCGAAAGCCTAAGGGTGACAGGTGCAAGCCATCTCTAGCGAAGCAGCATGGCTTGTCAAGCATGTCGTCCCATGCTGATAGACACTGGATCCCCTTTGAGCGACACCAATAGCTTAGCCAATTGTTAAAACTGATCATTTTTTTTCTTTGTACTGTGGCATCATTCTTGGTGAGGGCAAGATGCTACTCAGGGTTAGGGTCAGGGTCATACCGGCCTGGGCTACATGATCAGAGAGCTCCTCTATGTCTCTTTTCATGTAGTCCAGGGAGGTACGTCTCAGGTCGTTCAGATAATTATCCTGTTTATTCTTTTTAAACAATTTATTTTATTTTATCCTATTTATTTTTTACCTGTATTTATAAGCTTTTAAAAGGACTAGACCTGGGGTGAGCTGATCTTGAATAGTAGTTTCACCTCATTTAATTGATTAAGGTTTTATGGTCTCCCGACCAGTTATGATTTATTCTTACCTCATAGCTTGGATTTCAGGGTTGGATTGTATGTGCTATTTCATGTACTAGTTTATGTGGTGCTTATTATTATATATACATTACATCTTTTGCACCTCGTTTACAACTCCGACACAACATACCCGTCTGTCTTTTAATTTTAATTTTGTATAAATTAACCCTTTTATAGGAAGCTTTTAAAAAAGAAGGTACAGATCTAGGATTTTTAAACTGTTAATTTGTAAGTTTTTTTTTCCATTGGCTACAATCTTAATTGGTAGTTGAGTATGTATGAGTTGCTGATCTCATTATGGGTATATATACCCAGTGCTTTACTTTATTTTTTACTTATGTTCTTTCCTTTTCAGTGGGGGTGAAAATGCTATATTTATTATTTGTAATGTGCTAAACTACTTTTTTGTTTGGATTTAATACATTAATTTTGACAATATTTGGAGCAGTTCTGTGTTTTATTTTGGTTGGATACTCCTGTGGATTCCCATCACTCTAGGAACATGTGTAACATGCTTTTAAATGCATGGCAATTGACTTATATGTGAGAAATTCTCACAGACCTATAGTCAGAAAAATTACTTTATTTACCAGTTGATGAAGCACTAAATTCTCGTCACTGCTCTATATAAGGAAATACCTACAAACAGCACACGGGAAAGTTAGATCCTCATCCAGATATTCAGAAAGGGGTCATTCCATTCAACAACTCATTCAGGGATTATTTGTGAAATATACTTCGAGGAGCTGTCTACACTGCAGTCCTAGAAACAGGACCTGGATGAGGCCTACTGCCATGGATTTACTGTGAACAGTGTGTTTGCCAGAGAGGCTGTGTAATGCTCTTCTATTGTTGTATAATGCTGCATATCTATCTGTCTATCTGTGTTCATGGTAAATGGGAGTGGGTGGCAGTGCAGACCCCTTTGGATATACTGAAAGTTTCGACCCTGGGGCTGAGAGGTTAGGGTTAGATTAAGGGGGAAAGAAGACGATAATATTTGTGTTGTGCTTAGGTACTGCCATATGTGAAGTGTGTGTGTCTTGTTTAGTGCTATTGCTAGGGAAAGAGTATATAGTAACTTAATGTATAGATTTGGATTTAGGGAGGGGGTAGTATTAAGGTTAGGATTAGCACACATGTGTAAGGTGGTATGGGGGGGTGAAGTCCCCTACCCACCTTTACTCATCTGTGCGAACCCTAACCTCACCCCTCCAACTAGCCCAAAAGTCCTACATATTAGGGTACTAAACACAAATTTTCTAACAGTGCAACTTTGTTGAAGGAGTGTATCTGCACATTAATAGTTATTTATTATTTTTTTCACAGACTGCAAAAAGAGACTTGCTTATTTTCCTTTTGCGATAGGTACAGTTTCATTAAGGCTGGATTTCAGTTAAATATGTCATTATATACCAGCATCAATATAATGTGTATCGATGTTAGTGCACTTCAGATTTTAGCAATATGTACGTGTGTAGCATATGTGCGTATATATATATATATATATATATATATATATATGTGTGTGTGTGTGTGTGTGTGTGTGTGTGTGTGTGTGTGTGTGTGTGTGTGTGTGTGTGTGTGTGTGTGTGTGTGTGTGTGTGTGTGTGTGTGTGTGTGTGTGTGTGTGTGTGTATATGTATATATATATATATATATATATATATATATATATATATATATATATATATATATATTTATGTATTTATTTATTGACATTTGTTTACCTGATAAGTCTTACTGGGCACAAGTATCTTTTTTTTTGGAGGAGACCCTGGGAGAAAAGCTACAGTTTATCATATTAAATGCAATCGATATTTACAATAACAAATTTTATAATGCAGTTTCAGTGAAAACATAGCATGTTAAAGCTTGTATTGATATTAACAAACATTAAATTTGCACTCCTTGTATTGACACTTCACAGATGGAAGAGTGGTGTATAAGATTAGTAGGAGTAATTTAAGAAATACAATAGAGTGAAGTATTTGAGGAAATGAGCAAATGTGATTGTTAACAGAAAAGTAGTGATGGAATAGTAATGTGATTGTGCTAATTAGAAGTAGGTATAGTAGTTTAAGAAGTACAATAAAGTGAGGTTTTACATGGGGTTAAGCAGGTTAAGTGATTTAGTGCTTCAAAGGGAAAAAAAGGTGATGAAGTGTGTTGGAGAGCTATGTCCCATATGAAGAGCAGGGATAAAGCCAGGAGGCAGAGAGGAAGTCTTTTAATAATGGTTCGAAAAGATGAAGGTGTATGATAGATCTGACTGATATAGGAATTTTATTCCAAGTTCTAGGTACACTACTGGAATAGACACTGACCAAATGGGACAATTTGGACAGTAGTATTGGAATTGGGATCTAATTGTTGGCAGGCAGATGGGGTATGGAGTATGGATGATTTTATGTTTTAAGGTGAGCTGAGTATAAGATAGATAGTGAGGAAACTTGAGCCAGTTTGGCTTTTAGTGCTAAACAGTGGTGGGTCTGGTAAGATTTGTTGCAAGTGAATCTGGCAACTTTGTTATAGCACTCTTCAAGTTTTGAACCAAGTAAAGCTTGTGGGTTGGTCATGATAGGGGCTGCATACAGGAGAGAGGGTAAGAGGTAAGTGGTAGCTAGAGTTACCTTGGCAGAGTCTCTAAGGAATTTCTTTGCTGAATGTAGGGTGCCTAATTTTGGTGGGTTTTCTTGATGCTGTTGTAGATATGTAAACTGAATTTAAGATTGTCGTTGATTGTCATGCCAAGTAATTTTGCATGTACTGTAACTTCAATCATAGTAATTTTTTTCTTGGAAATTTGATTTAGGAAGAAAGAGAAGTAATTTTGTTTTTTTTTTTTTTTTTTTTTTTTTGATTTAGTAGCAGCTGATTATCATGTAGCCAACTTTCAAGAGAGTTAACGGTTTCTTGAGTAATTCTCTGAAGATATATTAGGTTGCTGGAAATGCTATTAAGGTAGAATCATTATCATATTATGTATACATAAATATATATATATATATATATATATATATATATATATAGAATATATATATATATATATATATATATATATATATATATAGCCTCTCTCTCTGTATAAATAGATGTATACATACACACACACATGGTGGAGTGCATCATAATGTATTTTTTAACTGAAAGCCAGGTGAACATCTACTTTAGCTGACTTTGTGGAATATTGAATAAACCTGCCATTTTTATACAAACTGGTGTCCCTTAAACTTATATTGATGGTGTGTACATGGGCAGTTGGCCAAGAACTTGACAATATAGCATTCTTCACAATTCCTCTGCAGCTAAATCCGTAACATATTTGGGTGACTAAATACCATTATTCCTCTGAGGTGGATTTGCTGCTGTTTTTTGTGCACTTACTGACAGGATTTGTTTTTCTGCCGGTGGCTCCTGGTGTGTTTTCTAGTGATCCAAACTACAGGGGATTTGTGGAAAATTCTTGCCAAGTCTAAGGTGGGCACTGGCAAAATTTTGGTGCAAATGCAGCAACAGTTAGTTGTACTGGTAAATGTAGCTGCTAATCCCAGTAGTGTACCTTCCATGAAAAAAAAAAAAAACTAAGCAAGGAGGATGACTTGGAATTATACCTGGGGGCTTTTAAGAATTATGCCACCCTAAAGAATTGGAACCAAGCCAAATGGGCAAAAATCTTGTCATCACAGCTGGTAAAAGAGGGACAAAAATGTGTATGGACATGGAAAGGACTGATTAGACACTATGACAAACTTAAGAAAAGAAGTTTTGGCTAGTGTTGGAATAACTTACCATAACATTTTATAATTTTAATGTTGATAGCCTAGTAAGATTGCAGGTTCATGATTTAATTCATATTTTAAAACTATGGTTAGAAATTAGTAGCAACAATGTGAAAATATTAGAAATTGTAGCTATAGGCAGGTTTATAAGAATTGCAAACTGATTCCAAGATTCTGACCATCTCAGAATTTAAGAAGATGCTTATTATTTAGTGACATAATGTTTAAAGTTGAATTTTTTTTTTATGTTCTAAGTCCAAAACTATAGTTAGAAATTTCCCATTTTCTGATAAAAACACAAGTAATGAATTAACTTTTTTCAAATGTGGGAGATGGACCATTACTAAAGTATGTCTTAGTAATATTGAAGAGAATGTTAGTCAGAGAACTGTGACAACTGAAATGCATGCTACAAACAAAGCTGTTGCTGTAGAGTGTGACAAGACTGCAGCTAGAAGAAAAAATTAGTTAGCATTATGTCATTGTATGACTTTGTGACATTTAATCTGGAGAGTTTTACTATATTTGTCCAAGAAAGAGAAGTTCAAGACCTGTGAGATTCTAGGAACATGACTACCCTTATCAAGAGCATTAGTAACAAGGAAAAAGGTGGAGGTAATATGCATTCATGGTGATATAAAGGAATATCTACTCATGCATATGCAAATGCAAACTATCCTAGGAAAATTTTTATATCCTGTAGCTATAACTCCTACCCTGACTCATGATAGCATATCAGGAAAATATTTTCCCCATTGTAATGCATTGCGGAAGATATGAGAGGAAGAAAAATCTACAAGCACAGAACTGGGTGCTGATACAGTTAATAAAGAGGTAAATGACAGTTTGTTACACCAAATTAGAATAAGAAGGTGGGGGAGAGGAAGAGAGTGACACTAATATAGTGGTTTAGAATCAAAACCAGTAATTAGTTGGTATATAAGCTACAGAAGGGGCTAGAATGTGTTTGTGGTTAGAGAGTAAAAGGGATCCTGTCTTATCAGATACAGTACCAGAAATTAAAAACTAAAACAAATGTCACTATACAGAGTGAAGAAGACATTAGAGGAAACTCTGAAGTAAAAGTCAGTGCAAGGAAAAAGGCTACAAAGAGACTTACAAGAAGTAATAACATAGAAACAGAGAGGACAAAGATAAAAGAAGGGCATGTAAGTGAGGACCCTCTCAATAAAGTGAGAGCTGAAGTGTGATAGGTAGACAAATGTAAAGTTCTGAACCCAATTCTCTTGGCATCAAGTAGAAAACTGTAGTAAAGGAGACTCTAAGCAATTGCTATCTGTAAATAAGGAAAGGAGTAAAACTGAAGAGAAATGTTCTTCTGTATGCAGCTCAGCAAGCTCCTGCCTGGTGCCCTGCAGAGTTCTACAGCAGCAGAGAGACAAAAGAGAGACTTTGGAGTGATTAAGTATCATTTTTCTGCATTTTCTTGCTACCTTTAGCTAATTCTGCCTAAAACGCCGATTTTCTAGAGTTTCTGTGATTTAAAAGCTTGTTTTAGCTACATATTGTACTTATTTTACTGCCTGCACTTTAACAAAGTTGTTTTTGTGCTTAAATTACCTGTTTAACTGTTGTAGCCTACACACTCAAGTGTGATAGCTATTTCTGTACATTTAAAGTGTTTTTTTTTTATTGTATCTGCTTTATTTTCTGAAAAAAACAAAAAAATATATACTTGTTTTCCTGCCTTTCCAAGCTAGTATAGTGCAGCTTTCAGGTTAGTGCTGAATTCAGGGCTGTGTTACAAGTTTCTGTGTTTGCCCATACCTTACTTGGATAGAAGGAAGTTTCTCTGTTCACTGTGAGAGAGGGAGCTTTGAGCAGCCTATCTGTCCCTGGAGGAGTGGTTTCAGCCCAGAAATTAGTAGTTTATTGGCCATTTTGGGATAATTTCTATCTCTTTCATTTCCCTGCTATAAAACCCGTATTTGCGCGGTTTTGTGCACTGGGCAGTGCCGGTTAGTTAGGGTATAACTATTCCTGCCTCCACAAAGTCTACCCTTCAATTTTTCCCTTGGAACTAGACAAACTTTCAACTTAAGCACTCAAACCATTCACTTCTCATCCAGTCACTTGCTCAAAACTCATAGCAAGCACTAATAAACCTTAGGACTAGACCCCCCCTATACTGTAGAGAAGGACAAGGCTCTCTATTCGACCTTACCAGCCAATCAGTAAAACAGTTCACTGTACCTATCCAGGCATGTCTAAAGGGCAGTTTCAGGTGTACTCTCCGGTCCAACTGGTGAATTTGGGCATTTTGAGGCAATGTTACAACTGCCTCATGTACACAGACAACCCTCTCCTCCTTCCACCAAACACTAATACATGCAAGATATGCAATTATACAGCCAAACTGGAGGCTAAGCTCTCTCAACCCAAGACTGGACCAGGCAGTCAAGAGGAGAAAGTAATTACTTACATCACGCCACCAGTCTCACATAGACCTATGAAACCAGCACCGGCAAAAAACACACATAAATACATGAAAACATACTTGGAGGCTCCAAATAAAAATCTGAAAAAGCAACAGAGATCTCTAAAGCAGACATCCAAGCAACCTCCACCCCCAACACAAACCATGAAACACATACTTCACAAAACCAGTGTACCATGCAATCACAGCCCTTAAGGCAAAATAACATGCCCAACACACTAGTAATAGGTGACTCTATAGTCAAGCACTGACGTCCCACTCACTAGGCTGAACAAGGAGAAGGTTACTGTTAGCTGCTTGTCGGGTGCCAGGATCCGCCACATAACACAAGCACTCAGGTCACTCCAGAACAAGTACAAATATGACTCTGTCATTGTCCATGTTGGTGTGAATCACCTGAGCCATACCTTCCTGGACTACATGAAAAGAGACATGAAGGAGCTCTGTGATCATGTAGCCCAGGCCGGTATGACCCTGACCCCGAGTAGCATCCTGCCCTCACCAAGAATGATACCACGGTATAGAGAAAAAAATATCAATTTCAACAATTGGCTAAGCTTCTGGTGTCATTCAAAGGGGATCCAGTGTCTGTCAGCCTGGGATGACATGCTTGACAAGCCACCTGTCACCCTTAGGCTTTCGAATACTGGCCAAGGCTCTTGCCACCCCCATAGCGCCTTTTTTAGGCAAAGCTCAAAAGACAAACCCACTGCCATAAATAGCACAAGTAACAAAAAAATGAGGGTAATGCTACTCAGTGCCAGAAGTCTAAACCTCAAAATGCATGCACTCGAGGCACTCCTCAGTATGAAGAAAACTGATATATGTGCGGTAACAGAAACCTGGTTTAAGGCTCCAGAGAGCACCCCAGCACTACCAGGCTACAACTCATACCATACATTTCGGCCACAAAATCCGGACCGAAATACAAAAGGGGGGGAGTATCCATATTCATCAAGTATACCCACACATCCAGGTTAGTGGCACAGCACGATGCTTCAGAGATCATCCACGTGCAACTCACAATGGCCAAAACTGCTATTCAAATTATAGCTTGCTACAGATCACCCACCATGTCCCAGGACCCCCACTCCACATTCCTGGAAACACTGGGAAAAATAAAGGTCCTACCAAACACCCTGATATTGGGTGATTTCAATTACCCAAACATTAACTGGGAGAACTACTCAAGTACAAACTCCCTTGCCCAACATTTCCTAGAATTTGTAAACTCAAACGCCCTGGATCAACTGGTTAACACCCCAACCAGAGGTGACAACATATTGCACCTGGTCATCACCAACATGGTCAACCAGTGTTCCACACCAGAGGTCAACCCCTTGCTGGTTAGATCTGACCATAAACGAATCACTCTGGATATCCACATTCCGACACCACCCCCAGTCAAAGAAACCACAGTGAAAAATTTTCAAAAGCAAACTTCACATTACTTAAGAATGTATTCAACTAGCACACAGAAGCCAGCCAACAATTCAAGAAGACTTTAATAATTGAATTTAAAAGTTTAGTGCTTTCTTCCCCTGTAGGGACTTCCTCAGAACAACCATCATTTAAAATAACCAGCCCTTAAATACCCATTACTAATCACATATTACTTAATTAATTAAAAGTCACCCCCCATTAAAGTGAAAGCACACAAAAAACATGTGGTCACTTTTGAGTTTCTTGTTCTACTTTTTGTGGTTGTTGTTCACGTTACTTAAGACTGAAGTGGGAAGTTTCAAAGCCCCCATGCTAAAGGATAATGCTGTCCAAGCTGCAAAATCCTTTACTAATGCACTCTATGAGCATCTACAAGAATGCATGGATCGTGCTATCCCAAACAAATCCAAGACTCACTCCTCCAAGAAAAGGAAACCAGTCTGGTGGACCCATGCCATAAACAAGCTATACAATAGAAGGAGGAAACTAGTACAGAAAAGAGTAAAATCCCAAGAAGGGAAGACATCCTCGATCAGTATCAGCAAGAAACTACATTCCCTCATAAAATCATCCAAGGCTAGCTTTGAAAGAAAAATTGCCATGGACGCCAAAGATAACCACAAGGCATTCTTTAGCTATGTTGAGAATCTAAGTGGCAATTCTCAGATCTGCTCGGAGTTAGTGCAGAATCGCACAAAATACACTGAACTGACCGATATAGCCAACATCCTGGCAGACAGATTCAGTGCAAACTTCACCCCCTCTCACCCCCAAAAGGGCCCATAACTATACCAGAAGAATGTAGTACCCCTGAAATCACAGACACTCAGGTTAAAACAGCCCTCTCCAAAGCCAAAAACACAGCATCAATGGGACTGGACGGTGTCCCAGGCTGCGTCCTACATGAGCTCAAAGATGAACTAACCCCTCACCTAAACACACTGTTTAAACTCAGCCTCTCCACAGGCTACATGCCCACAGACTGGTGCACAGCAATGGTTATTCCACTCCACAAAGGTGGAGCCACAACGGACCCTGGGAACTATAGCCCTATATGCCTGACTAGCTTGGTCTGCAAAGCTATGGAGCGCATCATCATGGATCTCATTAACAGAGACATTGGGAACCTCCAAACACTGGACCCTACCCAGTTCGGCTTTGTTAAGGGGAGAGCATGCCTCCTAAACCTGGTGAACTTCTTTGAGACCATTACCAAGGCTATAGACAAGAGAAAGGTGGTCCACACAGCCTACCTAGACCTTGCAAAGGCCTTTGACACCCTTCCCCACTCAGGTATTATAGACAAGCTCACAAGCCTGAACATAATCCCCTACATCATGAGATGGGTTGCCAACTGGCTCACGGACAGAACCCACATGGTAAGAGTTGTGGGAGCTAGGTCTGACTCTAAACCGGTTACAAGTGGTGTTCCCCAGGGCTCAATCCTAGGACCCCTCCTGTTCGGCATATATTTCTCAGAGGTACAGGCAAGCACAGGAGGACTATGGCTAACCAAGTTTGCAGACGACTGCAAACTAGGGGCTATAATTGACTCTCTGGCTGACACAGACATCCTCCAAAAGGGTCTCACTGAGACAGATACCTGGTGTCAAAACCATGGCCTCAAGCTAAATGCCAAAAAGTGCATATTCATCCCCTTTAGAAAAAGCAAAGTACCCACAAACTACCACATAGGTGGTAGCCCCCTAAATTCGGAAGACGTAATAAGGGATCTGGGGACCCAAGTAGATAGTAACCTCTCCTTTGATAATCACATTGCCAAAGTGGTTAGAAAATCCTTCTATGTGGCCCATCTAATCACAAAAGGGTTTGCATCCAGATCAAAAGAGGTCATTGGGCCCCTCTATGCATCACTCATCAGACCCATCATAGAGTACAATGCCTCATTTGGGATGTACCTTACAAGACACCTGCAACAACTGGAAAGACCACAGAAGTACCTCACCAAGAGGATCACTCGCCTCAAGCAGATGCCCTATGTAGCTCGACTGAAGAAACTCCAGCTGTACTCGGTTGCATACCGCCTACTCAGAGATGATCTCTGCCTGACATACAAGGCCAAGTCCAACCCAGAATTGATGGACATGCTCCACCTAAAGAAAACCACATCCCCTCGAGCCACACACTCCAGGGTTCTAAACCTCACCACAACAATAAATAGGACGTGCTGGAGGGATAGATTCCTGTCCCAGAGACTTCCCATGCTTTGAAACAAGATTCCAATCTTCATTAGGCAGAGCTCCTTGCTAACACTCTTCAAGAGAAACCTTGACGAGTGGATGGGAAATAGAAAGTTTACCCCAGGGATCACTTCAATGGCTGTGCTGGACAGAGGCACAGGGAACTAATCTAAGGGGGTGACGAAAACCAACACATTCCGGCTAGGCTTATAAATGCCTTTGGGCAGATAGCCTAGTACCTACCTATGAACCTATGAACCTATGAGATATTATTTGAAGAGTGTGGTCAATAAGGAGAAGGAAAAGACAGTGAGAGGGTCATGTCCACTCAAACTAAGATAGAGAGCAACCTAAAATAAAAGAGAACACTCAAAAACCTTGTACAGCTAGTACGGAAAATAACGTACGTGATTTTTATCTAGAATTATCCTTTTTAGGGTAAGACATAGAAGACACTGCAGTGCCAGTGTTTTGGGGAGAGGAAGTAATGCCTTCTTCCTTAAGACAAGCTAGTGAAAAAAGGAAACCTGAATTAGTAGACCTATGTCTAAACGACATAAACTTTAGAAAAGCATAATAAGAATATGATACTTTATGTAGGACAGGAGAATATAACCAAGACTGTAGGAGAGGATAGTGAATAAGATATTCCCATTACTTCTTACTACTATTTGAGTTAAAGGTGGGAAGTTGGCATAATGGTTAAAGTGTTTACCTTACAGACAAAAGGTGCAGGGTTTGAGTCTCACATGGGCAGTTAGCCTAGTACTACTCTATGAACCTCTTATACAGAGTAAACAAAGTCAGAGAAGAAATGTTACATCAAATGCTAGTTCCAAAACTTAAATTGGTCTTTTTCAGTTATTAGATGCCAACCTTGGGATGGACAAGAGTACTGGGCAGTATAATGAGTGAGATAGACAATTTCTGTGCTTTTTGTCCAGAATGTCAGAAACTGCACCGCATCCTGGATTTAAGAGTCCAATAATTCCAATGTCTATTATAAAGGTGCCATTTGAATGTATTGTCATGTATATTTTGGGGCCATTAGCAAAACTCTAAAAATGGGTATCAGTATGTGTTAGTAATATTGAACAAAATGTTCAGAAGTAGTCCCATTACACAGAGGGCATGCTAAGGCTATTGTAGGAAAACTGGTATTGTTATTTTGAGGGTGGGTATCATTAAAGAGATTCTTATGAACCAAGAAATTTCCTTTGTTAAACGTATTGTATCAGTTATGCCAGTGCTTTCATGCCAAAAAACTGAATGCTTCCTTTTGCCATGCATAGTCTAATGAATTATGAAAGAGATTAAATACAACACTGAAGTCAATGCTAAGAAGAGTTGTTGACATAGATTGTGAAAACTGAGATCAGTTGTAACCATACTGACTCTTTGTGTCCTGAGCAGTGCCACAAGCCTCAGCTGGGTTTATCTCATCTGAACTTCAGTACTGCAGGCATCCCTTAAACTAGGCTGCTTGAAATTACTAAGGAAGCTTGGGAAGAAAAGAAGACACATTTAAAAGTGCAATATATACTGTGCTAGTTTACATGCTGTACTAAAGCTGGTTGTGTCCAAAGTAAAAGAACAGATCTACTTCAGTAGAACGACTTACCTGAACACCGCAGCCCAGATACCCAAGATGAAAGACAGACCAGGATACCGAATGTACAAAACATCGAAAAGTCACACTGGGAAAATGGTAAGCTGTCCAATACCACCACGAAAACAGACCACACTAATTCAACCCATTCAACTGGGGGCTTCACTCCCCCACACCCCCCTTACTTAAATATGCCAACTCTGAGATCACACTACAGTGCGGAAAAGGGCAAAGGTCACCATGTTGGCCAACTGACTCTTTTCCCATGTTAAACTTCCTATGTTTTTCCATTCGGTATCCTGGTCTGTTTGGTACTTTTGATTCAGGTTTAAGCTGGTAATAGTGCCTTCCATGGAAAACAAATTTCTGGCTAAGTGGCAGGGGTCATTTGAGGTTACTGACAGAATACATTTAGCAAACAATAAGGTTAGACAGTTGCAAAAGAGAAGATGGAGCAAATGCATCACATCAGTACGCAAAAGCCATGGCAAGAAGAAAAAAGTTCTGTAGTGAGATTACAAACTGAATGTTATACAAGAGAGTCTATAGAATAGTTATCTAATGTGCAGTTACAGAAATCCTTGCCAAGAATACAAAAGCAGGAAATAACAGAACTTATCTCAAGAAATAAAACTGTACTTTTAGGAATCCCCAGAAGAAGTAAACTGATGGAACATAACCCAGAGAAAACAAATAGAATGAAGGTTATTCTGAAACTTTACAGAGTACCAGACTCACAAAAAAAATCAGTTAGTAAGTGAAAATGTTCAAAAGATATTCAAGCTGGGAATGACAGGAGAGTCAAGATGAATGGAGCAGAATCAGATCAATGGTGTTTGTTCCTAAACCTGATGGAAATATTAGAGTTCCTAAACCTGATGATAATATTAGATTCTGTGGTGACTTAAACTTGATGGTAGAATTCCTAAGCCTGATGGTAGTATTAGAATCTGTGGTGATACTTCTTAAACCTGATGGTAATATTCCTAAACCTGATGGTAGTATTAGATTCTATGGTGATACTTTTAAACCTGATGGTAGTATTCCTAAACCTGATGGTAATATTAGATTCTGTGGTGATACTTCTTAAACCTGATGGTAGTATTCCTAAACCCAATGGTAGTATTAGATTCTGGTTCCCTATTAGATCGACGAAAAGGCTAAAGATCAAATTGCCTAGTGAACGAAAATGACATCCTTCGAAATAAATATTGTGGGGGGCTGTGTCCCCCAGACCCCCTGCTAATTATATATACCAACTCTGAGATCGCACTACAGTGAGAAAGGACACATTTTCCAACCTTCACTGTACCGCGATCTCTCAATACCGATTCCGAAAAATGGCATTTTCGATTTTTAAGCCGTTCGATCTTTAGCCTTTTCATTGATCTAATAGGGACCCTAGATTCTCTGGTGACACTTCTTAAACCTGATGGTGGTATTCCTATACCTGTTGGTAGCATTAGATTATGTGGTGATAGTACTTAAACCTGATGGAAGTATTAGATTCTGTGGTGATATTTCCAAAACCTGTTAGTATTATTAGATTCTGTGGTGATACTTCTTAAGCCTGATGGTAGAATTCCTAAACCTGATGGAAGTACTAGAATATGTGGTGATAGTAACTAAAACTGATGGAAGTATACCTAAACCTGATAGAAGTATTAGATTATGTGCTAATAGTACATAAATCTGATGGCAGTATTAGATTCGGTGGTGATATTTCTTAAACCTGATGGGAGTATTCCTAAACCTGATGGGAATATTAGATTCAGTGGTGCTAGTTTGTAAACCTGATGGAAGTATTAGGGTTCCTAAATCTGATGAAAGTATTAGATTATACGATAATAATAATTGCTAAACATGATGGAAATATTAGATTCTGTAGTGCTAGTTCCTAAACATGATGTAAGTATTAGATTCTTTGGTGCTAGTTCCTAAACCTGATGAAATATTAGATTATTGATAGTTCCAAAACCTAATGGAAGTATTACATTCTGTGGTGATAGCTCATAAACCCAATGGTAGTATTAGATTCTGTGGTGATACTCCTTAAACCTGATGGTAGTATTCCTAACCCTGATGGAAGTATTAAATTTTGTGGTGATAGTTCCTAAACCTTATGGAAGTATTATAGTTCCTAAACCTGATATTAGATTCTGTGGTGCTAGCTCTTAAACCTGATGGAAATATTAGATTATGTGGTGGTAGTTCCTAAATCTGATGGAAATATATTCTGCAGTGCTAGTTACAAAACATGATGAGCTATTCAATTCTGTGGTGCTAATTTGTAAACCTGAGGAAATATCAGATTATTAATAGTTCCTAAACCTAATGGAAGTATTAGATTCTGTGGAGATAGTTCTTAAACCTGAAGGAGGTATTAGATTCTGTGGTGATAGTAACTAAACCTAATGGAAGTATTAGATTCTCTGGTGGTATTTCCTCATCCTAATGGAAGAATTAAATTCTGTGGCGATAGTAATTAACCTGATGAAAATATTAGATTACACAGCACAGCGATAGTTCTTAAACCTGAAGGAAATATTAGATTATGTGATCCTAGTTCCTAAACCTGATGAAATATTAGATTATTGATAGTTCTTAAACCTGATGGAATTATTGGATTCTGTGGTGTTATATCCTAAACTCGATGGAAGTATTAGATTCTCTGGAGACAGTAACTAAATTTGATTAAAGTATTAGATTATGTGGTGATAGTTGCTAAACGTTATGAAATATAAAATTATTGATAGTTCTTAAACCTGATGGAAGTATTAGATTCTGTGATGATCTGATGGAAGCATTAGATTAGGTGGTGATAGTACCCAAACCCGAGAGAAGCATTAGATTAGGTGGTGATGATATCTATTGAAAACTACACACAAAACTCAAATAAACCAAAAAACAACAAAAAGCCAGGACCTCCAAGTAAAGAACTTTATTCTCTCTGACGTTTTGGTAGAAATGTCTTCTAGGAGTACATCTATTCATTTTGTTGTTTTTGGTGATTGTACCTAAACCTGATGTAAGTGTTAGATTATGTGGTGATAGTACCTAAACCTGATAGAAAGATTATGTGCTGATAGTACCTAAACCTGATAGAAAGATTATGCAGTGATAGTACCTAAACCTGGTGGAATTATTAGATTATGTGGTGATAATACCTAAACCTGATGGAAGCATTAGATTATGTGGTGATAGTACCTAAACTTGATGGAGGTACTGGATTATGTAATAACTTTAGTAAATTACTTAGCATTTCAAAATTTGATAGCTATCCCGTGTCCAGAACTGATGAGCTGTTAGAGATGCTAGGAAAGGCCAGATACTTGAAACTATTGAAAATGGATACTGGGAGATACCACTTACATCTGCTACCAAAGAAAAACAGCCTTTATAACCCCTGATGGCCTTGTTTCAGTATAATGTTGACATCTGGCCTACATAGAACATTCAATTACATTTCATATACTAAAGGATAAAATTCTGAAGCCTGTCTCCAAGTATGCTGTGTCAAACCTTGATGATAAGTCAAACTTCAGAAAAGTTCAGACTGTGTTATAATCTGTAAGACAGGGGGACTTGGCTGTAAATACTAAGGAATGCAAAATGGGTTTAATAGAAACCAAGTATATATGGGATACATTATGGGATATTTTATAGGGAGAGTGGTGGAAAGACTACAACTAGAAAAGACAGAGGTGATAAAGAAATGGTTTATACCCTTTAGAACATGACAGATGAAAGCAGGCAGCCGTGGTGGTGCAGCGTTTAGCATTGCTGCCTCACAGCAAGAGGTTGTCCGGTTCAATCCTTGGCTGGGCTACCTTCTGTGTGGAGTCTGCATGTCCTTCCTGTGGTCATGTGGGTTTCCTCCTGGTACTCCGGTTTCCTCCCACATCCCAAAGACATGCTATAGGTGGATTGGGCACTCTAAATTAGCCCTAGGGATGAGTGCGTGTGTGTGTGCCTTCTGTGGAAGGTTGGGTGCCAGGCTGGCAACTCAACACTGTAAAACTCCACTGCCAATCATGAGCAGACAGGTGATCTGCTGTGGTGACCCCTAATCAGGAAAAAGCCAAAAGAAGATGAAAGCTTTCCTTGGGCTAGTTGGACATTAGGACATTACAGGAAGTGTGCAGCTAAGTTTGAAATCATTGCCTTTTCTTTGACATATCTTAGAAAAGAGAACAATCATTTCAAGAAGCAATGTTTTTTTCAGGCAGATAGGGCATTTAATGAACTAAGATGAATCATATGTTCTGAACTGGTATTAATGACCCCTGATTTTATAAAAAATTTTCCCTACATTCAGATGCATTAGAGGTAGGTTTGGCAGAAGTGTTGTCCCAAGGCATTTTAGGGGTGAAGCCCCCGATGTGTTATATCAGCAGAAAGCTAAGCAATGCTGAAATGAGATATTACGTTATACAAAGAGAGAGTTTAGCAATCATGAAAACTACTATCTATTAGGCTGGAATTTAATTTTAGTTACTCACCATGCCCATTTACAATGGCTAAGTAACTAGATGGATGGCAATATCAAATTGTGCCAATGAGCACTAACCTTCCAACCCTTCCATCTTACAATGACATGCATGACTTAAATAGCAAATATGAATGTGTGAGTATTGTCACGGTCCTACAGTGCATCATAATAATTCCAAAACTGATGGTTTTCTGCTATAAGGGAAGTAATTACAACATGTTGAATTTGGAAAATATGTAGTGTGCCTTTAAATGCGTGGCAAGTGACACAGGTGAGAGAAATTTTCACAGTGAGCTCTAGTCAGAAAATCACTGTATTCTCTAGCTTATGAGGCACTAAACTGTCTATCAATGCTGTATATAAGGAGATTTCCTACAAATAGCACTCTAGAAAGTTAGATCCTCATTCAGAAGCTCATGAAGGGGTAAGCAGAGATTACCTGAAGACCCTGGAGGTATGGAGTGCCCCAGCACATGCAGGGCTTATTTGTGGAGTATACATGGAAGAGTTATCTGCAATGCGGACTTAGAAATTGGGCTTGTGTGAGGTCTACAGCCTGGAAATGTTTGTGTAAGAGTGGCTGTGCCGTGTTATGTAAATAGTAATCTATCTATTTACCTAAAAATCAGATAAACTGGATAACCAATATTCATACACGGAAACTCGACCAGCCCAAATCAGTCCAACCAAAGGAACTTCACAGATAAACCATTTATTGGACACACAAATAAATCCACAAACCATTCGACAAGTTGACCTAGGTTTCGTCTTACTTATACAGACTTCATCAGAACTAAGACATCATGCTAAAACCACTTCCTTTTAAAACACTCTCAGGTTAATTGATAAATTATACTTCCAAAAAATTAAAGAAACATACCTATCAAGCCCTACATATAACTAAAAACATATATAGGTTAAAACCATGTTAAAAAATAATGCAATAATTATTACATAAAAAATGAGTGAGATAGAATCAATACAAAATGAATAATAAAATCAATAAATTTATCAGCCTCACAATAAATGCTTATAAACTATCTAGGTTGAACTAGGTATTATGTATAGCAGAAGTTTTAGCCCAATATATATCTTAACTTTAATAGTGGGGCTAAACTAATATGGTCATTGATTCCTGGATAACTAGTGGCATTTAACCTTATTTGCCACTTAGTTTCACTATTATCTAAATGGACATCCAATATATGCCCTTGATTATCCTTAATAACTTGTTGAATAATACAAAATTGGAATTCATGACCTGAATTTAACTTAATATGTCTTGCCAGTGCATTAGTATTTTTCATATGCCTAATGTCCAGCAAATGCTCTCCTATCCTTTCTCTACGTGTAAGACACGTTTTTCCTATATAAAACGCAGGACACTGAGTGCACTTAGCTAAATACACCACATTTCTGCTATAACAATCATAATGCCTATTGATATATATAATTTCTTTCCCTAATTTAATCCTATTTCCTGACCTAAGAATATACTTACATTTATTACATCTACCACACATAACATTTCCAACAGGCCTACATGACTTAGATTTCAATATTAAATTACTGCCCTCTAATAAGTTTTTAAATGACCTATCCTTTCTATACACATTTATAGGGGGGGCCTTTAATTTACTATATACATTAGTATCTAATTTTAATAACTCCCCAATTCCTCTGTATTATCTTAACCATAAATTCCGTGTCACAATTGTATGTAGTTATAAAAAACAAACCTTCCTTCATTTTGTTTTCCTTTTTAACATCATAACCAACTAACAGCTCCCCTTTATCTATATTATATTTTAAAATGGGCTGATAAACCCCTCCCTTTCTTTTAGTTATGATCTCTACCTTAATAGCTTGTACCAGGGTCTCAGGGTATCCTCTTTTCAAAAACATCCCTGTAATAAAATCTAATTCCTTTTCAAAATTCAAACAGTTGTTAACCATTCTGGCTGCCCTGACCATCTGACCTTTAATTATAGCCCTTTTCTGGTGGTCAGGGTGCCAGCTTTGATATTCCAGATAAGAATTCGAAAAGGTGGGTTTTCTATAAATATTGGATAAGAGACTCCTTTTATCATTATCAACTGTCAAATGAACATCTAAATAACTTATTTCTGTGTAACTATAAGCAAAGGTAAATTTAAAAAAATTGACCGAACTATTAATATATTCCAGGAATGCTTCCAACCTCTGAATATCACCATCCCAAATTATAAAAATATCATCCAAAAATCGCATATATTTCTGGATGAATTTATTAAAATCACTTCGAAAGACATATTCTTGTTCCCAATAGGACATAACATAATTTGCATAGACAGGGGCACACGCTGCCCCCATTGCTACTCCAGTAGCCTGCTTGTAATAGCTACCCTCAAAATACAAAAAATTGTTGTTTAATACAATGTCCATAAGGGACACAAAAACATTTATTTGGTCCTGGTCAAATGACCCTATCTTATTTAGCTGACTCTCCAACCATTCCAGCCCAATATTATTAGGAATCACCGAATATAGATTACAAACATCAATAGTAAGTAAAATAGTTGAAGGACCTATTCTCACTTCGTTTAATTGGGACAAAAAGTGCCATGAGTCTTTAGTAATATAATTAAACATTTTTAACCCCCCTTGGAGATGGAAATCTAAATATTTACTTATAAAACAAGTTTTATTCCTTTTACCATCCACAATGGTAAACATGCTATACATAATACCTAGTTCAACCTAGATAGTTTATAAGCATTTATTGTGAGGCTGATAAATTTATTGATTTTATTATTCATTTTGTATTGATTCTATCTCACTCATTTTTTATGTAATAATTATTGCATTATTTTTTAACATGGTTTTAACCTATATATGTTTTTAGTTATATGTAGGGCTTGATAGGTATGTTTCTTTAATTTTTTGGAAGTATAATTTATCAATTAACCTGGGAGTGTTTTAAAAGGAAGTGGTTTTAGCATGATGTCTTAGTTCTGATGAAGTCTGTATAAGTAAGACGAAACCTAGGTCAACTTGTCGAACGGTTTGTGGATTTATTTGTGTGTCCAATAAATAGTTTATCTGTGAAGTTCCTTTCTTTGGACTGATTTGGGCTGGTCGAGTTTCCATGTACGAATATCTATTTACCTATCCATATATATAAATTTAGTGGACTGTTATTTTGATTTAGCCTGTAAAATACTGAATAAAGTTTTGTTTTTATATAAACTGGTGCTTTTAAAACTTCTCAGACTAACCATATCTGTCTGTCTGTCTGTCTATCTATTTATCTATCTACACATAGACACAGACACACAGATAAACACACACACACACACACACACACACACACACACACACACACACACACACACACACACACACATACATACACTCAAATATATATTATAATTCTTTAGATTGCTGATGAACTTTGATTGACATTAAATATGTCAAACCAGTTCATTGGCAATCATTATCATCTAAAAAAATTGCACTTACATGATCACAAATGTTAACAAATATATTACATTTGCAATCACCTAAAAAAACTACAAACATTACGAAAAAGAAAGGCAAAGAGGAAAGTTCTGTAGAATTACATATTAGAGGAAAACAATGGGATTCTATTATTACATGCTCAATTTCTCTGTCTTTTTTCTCCCTATTTACTGCCCCTGCTATGAATAAACAAAAATACAACATTTAAAATATTTTAAATTGACTGTTTCTCTCTACTAGAACAGTACCTTACTGTACTGTGGTGGTTTCACTTTCAAAAACATTTGTCCCACCCTTGCTGCAGTCTCCAATTCACTGATGTCATCAAGGCCACTGAATACAAGTAGTTTTCTGGCCATTTCCCTCCTCAAACTGACATCACCACTACCATCCTAAAAACCCACCCATGCTGTGATGTCACAGCTCCCTGGTCCTTCCCCTACCCATACAGAAAGCAAAGGCTTGAACAAGTAGGGCTGCCATTTTTTCAAATGCCCAAAGTGGGACATTTTTGGTACAAACATCAGATTTTGCAGGCCGAAACATACCCACGGCCAGTACAAAGGACAAAACTTCACTTTTTTGCCTAAATAAAGCTTATTCTTGTAGCGTTTTAGTTGCTTATTCTGTTTTGTATAACATTTAGGTGCTTCAGATACAGAATAACTGTTTTATGCACCTATTACATAAAATATAGGAAATCATTTTGTCCTAAAATCTCAGGACATTTGCCATTTTTACAATTTTTTTGCAGGACACAACTGCCCAAAGAGGGACTGTCCCTCGCAAAGTAGGACAGGTGGTAACCCTAAGAACAAGGAAACAGTACATGAGTCAAGTCTCCTGCTGTGAGCTGTCAATCACAGCAGGTAAGAGCTCAAATTACCCTTACCACTTTGACAGCTAGGGAAGTTAGGTGTGAAGGGGGATGGGAGATGAGTCAAATTAGTACAATTCAGGCTTCACAAAAGACTGCAGTTTAGCCATTCTAAAAAGAAGCAGCAGTAAAAAGCACTTTGAAAGTCTGTTCTGTGGCATTTGCACTGTTTGTGTTTTAAGTAGTCACTGAACAGCATGAAATGTTACTTAAAACTAACTGAAAGACAGCAGTGTATGCATGTAAAATCAATGCAGTAACAGGAGCTTTTGGAAGAAAGAAGCCTGTGTGATGTAAGTTTTTACAGACAAACACTGCATTCTGGGATACCTAGAGACATACTAAACAATCAGAATTACTTCAAGATGCTAGACCCCATGTGGTCAGACTGAGAAATTATGTATAAAATATTTAAAAAAACTGTAAAAAGTCACAGAGTGGTGTTAAAATGTAGGAGATACCAAACCATGATGAAATAAACATGTTTTTTGAGTCTGTAGGTGTGGTTCTCCTTTAAGGAATGCCATAATGGAAACATACAGGGACTACAGACTGCAATTCTAGGTCAAGTGCAACAAAGGTATGATTTTAGATAGTAAAAAGAAACTTTGGAAAATGGAATCTACCCTAATTTTGAAGTTTAATACCTTAATTCCAAATGGAATGAATAAGGAATGTCACTGGAAGTGTTTCCTTTAATTAATGCAAGGGTTATCATTGGTTAATTGTTTGTAATTATACTATTTACGAATGCGATGTGTAAGAAGAGATATACTCTGTAAAGTCTGACAAGCTGAGGTGCTAGAGGAGTTTGCTTTACAGCATTTTTTATACCTTGCATGTAAGCTTTATGACGAGATTTTATTGAGTCCAGGTTTTGCCTGTTTTACAATATTCATGGGACTGCATTTCTACAAAACTTGTTGAACTGTAATTTTAATAAATTTCATCAAAGTAATTACTGGCTTTTCTTTTTTCATGGTGGTGAACTGTATAGTTTCCATTCAGTGGTGTAATTAACTACAAACATTACTTTAAAGTGGGTAGCTGTACCCCCACAACTCCCTGAACATGGAGGCCCTACCTCCACACAGCCTGGAAATTAAATATATTAACTCCATGGTTGCACTTCTGTGGAGAAAGAGAATAACTCCTAAACATATATAGGTTCATAGGTTCATAGGTTCATACTAGGCTATCTGCCCAAGGGCATTTACAAGCCTAGCCCATCGTTTTGTGGCTTACGCCACCCCTTTAGTATGGGGAACTATACCCATTATTTTGCTGTGCCTCTGTCGAGCAGTGACACTGAGGTAATCCCTGGGGTATATCTGCGATCTCCCATCCATTGGTCAAGATTTCTCTTGAACAAGGCCAGCGAGGTGCTCTGCCTCACATGTACCGGGATTTTGTTCCACAGCATAGGGAGTCTTTGGGTGATGAATCTATCCCTCCAGCACGTCCTATTAATAGCCGTGTCAAGGTTTAAGTCTCCCGCCCTTGTGGCTCTGATGGATCTAGATTTTTGAGGTGAAGCATATTCATCAAATCTGGGTTTGACATGGCCTTGTATGTTAGGCAAAGGTCACCTCTGAGCAAGCGGTGGCGACTGAATAGAGCTGGAGTTCTTTCAGTCGGGCAGCATAGGACATATTTTGAGACCCTTTATCCTTTTGGTGAGGAACTTTGTGGCCTCTCCAGCTGCTGCAAGTGTCGGGTCAGATACATTCCGAATGGGGCATTGTACTCAATCATTGGTCTGATGAGTGATGAGTAAAGGGAGACTATGACCTCCCTTGATCTAGATGAGAATCCCTTCATGATAAGGTGGGCAATGTAGAAGGTCTTCCTAACTACTTTAGCTACATGGGTGTCGAATGACAGACTACTATCAACCTGGGTCCCCAGGTCCCTGATAACTTCTTCTGTGCTCAGTGGATTGCCACCTATTTGGTAGCTAGGGGTAACCTTGTTTTTCCCGAAGGGTATGACTATGCATTTTTGGCATTTAACTTTAGGCCGTGGCTCTGGCACCAGTTATCCGCTTCTGTGAGACCCTTCTGAAGGATATCTGTGTCAGATGTGTTTTCTACTATGGCGCCCAGTTTGCAGTCATCTGCAAACTTTGTCAGCCATAACCCTCCTGTGTTTGCTTTACTTGGGAAAAGTAGATGCCAAACAAGAGTGGGCCCAGGACTGAGCCCTGTGGGACACCACTTGTGACAGGCTTTGAGTCTGACATGGCGCCAGCAACTCTGACCCTGTGGGTTCTGTCACTCAGCCAGTTTGCAACCCATCTTGTGATGTATGGGTTAACATTTAAGCTGATGAGTTTTTCAATGATACCCGAGTGGGGTATTGTATCAAGGCCTTAGCCAGATCGAGGTAGGCTGTATGGACTGCCTTTCCCTCATCAATGGCTTTGGTGACTGTTTCAAAAAGTCAACCAAGTTTAAAAGGCATGATCTGCCTTTGACAAAGCCAAACTGGGTTGGATCCAAAGTCTGCAAATTCCCTATGTCTTTATTTATGAGGTCCATTATGATCCTCTCCATGGCTTTGCAGATAAGGCTTGTCAAGCTAATGGGCGGTAATTTCCAGGGTCGGTGGAGGCAGCGCCTTTGTGAAGAGGGACCACAGTAGCAGTGCCGCACTGGCTGGGTCGGTATGGAGAGGTAAGACTTTGATTAAACAGCTGTCCTAGCTGTGGGTTTAATTCCTCATTGAGTTTGTGGAGCACACAGCCGGGGACACCATCAGGTCCCATGGATGCTGTGTTTTTGCTTTGGAGAGAGCAGTTCTCACTTGGGCGCTGGAGATGTTTGGGGGCTGAAATCGTTTGGTATAGATATCTCTCCTTTGGGGGAGGGGAGAAGTTTGCACTGAACCTGTCAGCCAGTATGTTGGCAATGTCTGTAGGATCAGTAATCTTCACATCATTTTGAACTAGTTCTGAGCATATCTGGGAGTTTCCTCCTAGGTTTCTAACATAGCTAAAGAAGGCCTTATGATTGTCTTTTGAGTCTTTAGCTATTTTTCTCTCGAAATTTGCTTTGGATGATTTTATGAGAGCTCTTAGTTTTTACTTATAGTGATCAAGGGTGTCTTACCTTTTAAGGATTTTGCTCTATCTTGTAGTAGCTTCCTCCTTTTGTTGTAGAGTTTATTTATGGCTGGGGTCCACCAGACTGGACGCTTGCCTTTGGTACAAAGAGTCTTTGTTTTGCTTGGGATTGCCTTATCCATGCAGTCCTGCAGGTGCTGGTAGAAGGCATTTGTAAGTGATTCAGCGGCTTGAGTACTGTTTTCCGCCGGCTCGGGGGCCTTAAAGGAGACCACACTAGTCTTTAGAAGTGTGAAGTCGGCTTTGAGAAGTTCTTTACTGTGGTCTTTTTATTTCAGGTGGGGGTGGGATGAAGACCTCCAGCGAGATTAGTTTGTGATCTGATCTCACCAGTGAGGGGTATACTTCCGGTGTTGAACATTGTGCTCCCATGTTCGTGATGATGAGATCAAGTATGTTATCTCCTCTTGTGGGATGGTGACTAGTTGTTCCATGGCATTTGAGTTTATGAATTCCAGGAACTTTTGGGCTAGGGTGTTTGGGCTTGAGTAGTGTTCCCAGTCTATATTAGGGTAATTGAAGTCACCTAGTATGATGGTGTTTGGTGATACATTTATCCCCTCTAGTGTTTTCAGGAAGGCCATGTGAGGTTCCTGAGTTTGTGAGGGTGGCCTGTAACATGCTACAATTTGCAGAGCAGTCTTGCCTATGGTTAATTGCACCTGGATGGTCTCCGATGCATCATGCGTTGCCACCAGTCTTGAGGTGTGGGTGTCCTTGATGAATATGGATACCCCCCCTCCTTTCTTGGTATTGTCCGGATTTTGAGGCCGGAACGCATGATATGAGGTAAAACCTGATATCGCTGGGGTGCTCTCAGGAGCCTTGAACCAGGTTTCTGTCACAGCACAGACATCGATGTTCTCCATACTGAGAAGGGCCTCGAGTGCGTGCATTTTGAGATTTAGACTTCTGGCATTGAGCAGCATTACCCTTAGTTTTTTTCCCTTTTTGTGTTCTAGGGTGGTAGGTTTAGAATTTGAGCCTTGCCTAAAAAAGGCACTATGGGGTGGCAAGAGCCTTTGCCAATATCCGAATCCCAGGGTGACAGGTGCAAGCCGTCCCTTGCGAAGCAGCGTGGCTTGTCCAGCATGTCATCCCAGGCAGACAGATACTGGATCCCCTTTGAATGACACCAGTGTTTAAGCCAATTGTTAAAGCTGATCATCTTATCTCTGTATTGTGGCATCATTCTTGGTGAAGGTAGGATACTGCTCAAGGTCAGGGTCATACCTGCCTGGGCTACATAATCAGAGAGCTCCTCAATGTCTCTTTTCATGTAGTCCAAGGAGGTACGTCTCAGGTCATTTACACCAGCGTGGACAATGACTGAGTCATATTTGTACCTGCTGTTGAGAGACCTGAGTGCTTGCGTTATGTGGCGGATTCTAGCGCCCGACAGACAGCTTACTGTGACCTTCTCCTTACTCAGTCTGGTGAGCGGGACGTCAGTGTGTCTGACTATGGAGTCACCAATGACTAGTGTGTCAGGCATTGTGTTTGGCCTTAAGGGCTGTGACTGTTTGACACTCTGACTGTGAGGTCTATGTGTTGCAGGTGTTGTGTTCTGAGGTGGTGGTTGTTTGGGTGTCTGCTTTGGTGGCCTCTGCTGTTTTGGTAGATTTTTGATCAGAGCCTCCGAGTATGTCTTTGTGTGTTTATGTGTATGATTTGAGGTTGTAATGGTACTATGTGAGACTGGGTCTATAGTGTGTGTGGTAACCTTCTCCTCCTGACTGGTCTTGCCAGTCCTATGTTGAGAGAGCTCAGCCTCCAGTTTGGCCGTATAGTTGCATCTCTCGCATGTATTTGTGTTTTGTGGGAGGAGGAGAGGGTTGTCTGTGTACATGAGGCAATTGTAACATTGCCTCAATATTCCCAGGTTCACCAGCTGAGCAGGAGAGGACACTAGCAACTGATCCCTCGACATGCTAGACGGATAGACAAAAAACTTTAAAAAAAGATTCCGGGGGATGTGGGTGACCGAGAATTGGGGGGTTGCCTTTTTGGGGCACTATCTATGACAAGAGTGCCGTATCAAGGTAATAAGTACTGTAGGAGCAAGTGCTAGGTTTAACAGATAGAGAATAGTCTACTAGGAGTCGAGTAGAGATGATCTTTTTAGTTAAAGGATGCGCTGATTTGATCAGTAGTATAGTTCGAGGAAGGTAGTTCTAAGGGAAAATTTGAAGAGTGGACTTTAGGTAGCCCGAATAGTTTAAACCTGCTTAACCGGCGCTGCCCTAGTGTGCAACAGTGGCTAAATCGCGCTAATTAGCGCGAATTCGCGCCAAAGCGTGCCTTATAGCAGGGGGCTGGAAAAGACAGGAAATGACCCAAAATGGCCAATAAACTACAAGTTACTGCTTTAAACCACTCCTCTAAGGTCAAACAGGCAGCTCAGTACTCCCTACTCCCACTAGTGAGTAAAGAAACTACCCCTTGACCAAACAAGGAAAATGGAGAAAACAGGAACCAAGACAAAGCCCAGGGATCAGCAAAATCTGATCACTGGAACAAACTATTAGAAAAGTATGGAAAACAAGAGTATTTTTTTTGTTTTTTTCAAGTTTTTTCAGAAAGGCAGAAAATACAATAAATGCTGTGTTTTTCGACTAAATGCTATCAAAAGCTAGTACACTTGAGTGTATTAGCCTGTTGTTTAACTTTTAAGCAAAACTTAAACAAGCAAGTGCAATAAACAGTTCAAGCTATGAAAAACAGTAAAAATAGGTAATAGCAGAATAAAACAGGCAGAAATAGCAATCGAAAGGCTTAAAAAGTCGAAAATGCAGAAAAAATACTTAAAATCTGGAAAGTTTGTCTTTTCTGGTCTCTGCTGCTCTAGGAACTCTGCTGGACACCACGAGGAGCTGTGCTGAGTTCTCTATAGCCAGAAAAGCCCGCCAAAGCGTGCCTTATAGCAGGGGGCTGGAAAAGACAGGAAATGACCCAAAATGGCCAATAAACTACAAGTTACTGCTTTAAACCACTCCTCTAAGGTCAAACAGGCAGCTCAGTACTCCCTACTCCCACTAGTGAGTAAAGAAACTACCCCTTGACCAAACAAGGAAAATGGAGAAAACAGGAACTATGACAAAGCCCAGGGATCAGCAAAATCTGATCACTGGAACAAACTATTAGAAAAGTATGGAAAACAAGATTATTTTTTTTTGTTATGATTGCAAGTTTTTTGCAGAAAGGCAGAAAATACAATAAATGCTGTGTTTTTCGACTAAATGCTATCAAAAGCTAGTACACTTGAGTGTATTAGCCTGTTGTTTAACTTTTAAGCAAAACTTAAACAAGCAAGTGCAATAAACAGTTCAAGCTATGAAAAACAGTAAAATAGGTAATAGCAGAATAAAACAGGCAGAAATAGCAATCGAAAGGCTTAAAAAGTCGAAAATGCAGAAAAAATACTTAAAATCTGGAAAGTTTGTCTTTTCTGGTCTCTGCTGCTCTAGGAACTCTGCTGGACACCACGAGGAGCTGTGCTGAGTTCTCTATAGCCAGAAAAGCCCGCCAAAGCGTGCCTTATAGCAGGGGGCTGGAAAAGACAGGAAATGACCCAAAATGGCCAATAAACTACAAGTTACTGCTTTAAACCACTCCTCTAAGGTCAAACAGGCAGCTCAGTACTCCCTACTCCCACTAGTGAGTAAAGAAACTACCCCTTGACCAAACAAGGAAAATGGAGAAAACAGGAACCAAGACAAAGCCCAGGGATCAGCAAAATCTGATCACTGGAACAAACTATTAGAAAAGTATGGAAAACAAGAGTATTTTTTTTTGTTTTTTTCAAGTTCTTTTCAGAAAGGCAGAAAATACAATAAATGCTGTGTTTTTCGACTAAATGCTATCAAAAGCTAGTACACTTGAGTGTATTAGCCTGTTGTTTAACTTTTAAGCAAAACTTAAACAAGCAAGTGCAATAAACAGTTCAAGCTATGAAAAACAGTAAACATAGGTAATAGCAGAATAAAACAGGCAGAAATAGCAATCGAAGGCTTAAAAAGTAGTAAATGCAGAAAAAATACTTAAAATCTGGAAAGTTTGTCTTTTCTGGTCTCTGCTGCTCTAGGAACTCTGCTGGACACCACGAGGAGCTGTGCTGAGTTCTCTATAGCCAGAAAAGCCCGCCAAAGCGTGCCTTATAGCAGGGGCTGGAAAAGACAGGAAATGACCCAAAATGGCCAATAAACTACAAGTTACTGCTTTAAACCACTCCTCTAAGGTCAAACAGGCAGCTCAGTACTCCCTACTCCCACTAGTGAGTAAAGAAACTACCCCTTGACCAAACAAGGAAAATGGAGAAAACAGGAACCAAGACAAAGCCCAGGGATCAGCAAAATCTGATCACTGGAACAAACTATTAGAAAAGTATGGAAAACAAGAGTATTTTTTTTTGTTTTTTTCAAGTTTTTTCAGAAAGGCAGAAAATACAATAAATGCTGTGTTTTTCGACTAAATGCTATCAAAAGCTAGTACACTTGAGTGTATTAGCCTGTTGTTTAACTTTTAAGCAAAACTTAAACAAGCAAGTGCAATAAACAGTTCAAGCTATGAAAAACAGTAAAAATAGGTAATAGCAGAATAAAACAGGCAGAAATAGCAATCGAAAGGCTTAAAAAGTCGAAAATGCAGAAAAAATACTTAAAATCTGGAAAGTTTGTCTTTTCTGGTCTCTGCTGCTCTAGGAACTCTGCTGGACACCACGAGGAGCTGTGCTGAGTTCTCTATAGCCAGAAAAGCCCGCCAAAGCGTGCCTTATAGCAGGGGCTGGAAAAGACAGGAAATGACCCAAAATGGCCAATAAACTACAAGTTACTGCTTTAAACCACTCCTCTAAGGTCAAACAGGCAGCTCAGTACTCCCTACTCCCACTAGTGAGTAAAGAAACTACCCCTTGACCAAACAAGGAAAATGGAGAAAACAGGAACCAAGACAAAGCCCAGGGATCAGCAAAATCTGATCACTGGAACAAACTATTAGAAAAGTATGGAAAACAAGAGTATTTTTTTTTGTTTTTTTCAAGTTTTTTCAGAAAGGCAGAAAATACAATAAATGCTGTGTTTTTCGACTAAATGCTATCAAAAGCTAGTACACTTGAGTGTATTAGCCTGTTGTTTAACTTTTAAGCAAAACTTAAACAAGCAAGTGCAATAAACAGTTCAAGCTATGAAAAACAGTAAAAATAGGTAATAGCAGAATAAAACAGGCAGAAATAGCAATCGAAAGGCTTAAAAAGTCGAAAATGCAGAAAAAATACTTAAAATCTGGAAAGTTTGTCTTTTCTGGTCTCTGCTGCTCTAGGAACTCTGCTGGACACCACGAGGAGCTGTGCTGAGTTCTCTATAGCCAGAAAAGCCCGCCAAAGCGTGCCTTATAGCAGGGGACTGGAAAAGACAGGAAATGACCCAAAATGGCCAATAAACTACAAGTTACTGCTTTAAACCACTCCTCTAAGGTCAAACAGGCAGCTCAGTACTCCCTACTCCCACTAGTGAGTAAAGAAACTACCCCTTGACCAAACAAGGAAAATGGAGAAAACAGGAACTAAGACAAAGCCCAGGGATCAGCAAAATCTGATCACTGGAACAAACTATTAGAAAAGTATGGAAAACAAGAGTATTTTTTTTTGTTTCTGTTTTCAAGTAATTTTCAGAAAGGCAGAAAATACAATAAATGCTGTGTTTTTCGACTAAATGCTATCAAAAGCTAGTACACTTGAGTGTATTAGCCTGTTGTTTAACTTTTAAGCAAAACTTAAACAAGCAAGTGCAATAAACAGTTCAAGCTATGAACAACAGTAAAAATAGGTAATAGCAGAATAAAACAGGCAGAAATAGCAATAAGGCTTAAAAAAAAAAAATGCAAAAAAAATACTTAAAATCTGGAAAGTTTGTCTTTTCTGGTCTCTGCTGCTCTAGGAACTCTGCTGGACACCACGAGGAGCTGTGCTGAGTTCTCTATAGCCAAAAAAGCCCACCTTATAGCAGGGGCTGGAAAAAAGACGGAAATGACCCAAAATGGCCCAATAAACTAAAGTTACAAGTTACTGTAAACCACTCCTCTAAGGTCAAACAGGCAGCTCAGCCTACTCCCACTAGTGAGTAAAACTACCCCCGACCAAACAAGGAAAATGGAGAAAACAGGAACCAAGACAAAGCCAGGGATCAGCAAAATCTGATCACTGGAACAAACTATTAGAAAGTATGGAAAACAAAGTATTTTTTTTTTTTTTTTTTTTTTTTTTTCAGAAGGCAGAAAATACAATAAATGCTGTGTTTTTTTTATAAAAAAATAAAAAAGCTAGTGTACTGAGTGTGTTGTTTTTGTTTTTATTTTTTAAGCAAAACTTAAACAAGCAAGTGCAATAAACAGTTCAAGCTATGAAAAACAGTAAAAATAGGTAATAGCAGAATAAAACAGGCAGAAATAGCAATCGAAAGGCTTAAAAAGTCGAAAATGCAGAAAATAATACTTAAAATCTGGAAAGTTTGTCTTTTCTGGTCTCTGCTGCTCTAGGAACTCTGCTGGACACCACGAGGAGCTGTGCTGAGTTCTCTATAGCCAGAAAAGCCCGCCAAAGCGTGCCTTATAGCAGGGGGCTGGAAAAGACAGGAAATGACCCAAAATGGCCAATAAACTACAAGTTACTGCTTTAAACCACTCCTCTAAGGTCAAACAGGCAGCTCAGTACTCCCTACTCCCACTAGTGAGTAAAGAAACTACCCCTTGACCAAACAAGGAAAATGGAGAAAACAGGAACCAAGACAAAGCCCAGGGATCAGCAAAATCTGATCACTGGAACAAACTATTAGAAAAGTATGGAAAACAAGAGTATTTTTTTTGTTTTTCAAGTTTTTTTCAGAAAGGCAGAAAATACAATAAATGCTGTGTTTTTCGACTAAATGCTATCAAAAGCTAGTACACTTGAGTGTATTAGCCTGTTGTTTAACTTTTAAGCAAAACTTAAACAAGCAAGTGCAATAAACAGTTCAAGCTATGAAAAACAGTAAAAATAGGTAATAGCAGAATAAAACAGGCAGAAATAGCAATCGAAAGGCTTAAAAAGTCGAAAATGCAGAAAAAAATACTTAAAATCTGGAAAGTTTGTCTTTTCTGGTCTCTGCTGCTCTAGGAACTCTGCTGGACACCACGAGGAGCTGTGCTGAGTTCCTGACAGTCTAACTGTTGCAGTTCAACTGTATTATCATTTGACAAATGCATGCTGCGACCAAACTTACGGCACCTGCAAATATATGGCATCGATATATGTATGGGTGCACCTGATCTTAATGAAAGAAACCATAGTCAACTGTAAAAACATTGACCATGAATGGACAAAAACATGGACGTCATCACTGCACTATTCATGCACTGAGAAACAGCTTCTGAGCATGCAATTTCAAACTAAAAAAAAGTAAAATATTGTTACAGTCCCCCTAGATCCCCTGCTAATTATATATACTAACGCTGAGATTGTACAATCCATGGAGAAGGGGAATATTCTCTTACCAAGGGACTGTCTATCTAGTTGACCATCTGCAATCAGGTGACAGCTGTCGACTTTATCCACACTTGATATTTTCAGGTACACGCACACACACACACACACACACACACACACACACACACACACACATATATATATATATATATATATATATATATATATATATATATATATATGTATGGGTGTCATGCATCCATTCGAACATTCACTTATTTGAATAGTGAGGAGACCAGCATAAGTGATAGAATGTAAAAGGATTACACATTGACAGTCTTCTCATGATTAAGATTGCAAGATTGCAATACAAATGGGACTGGGTATTTGCTCTTTCCCCACTATAGAGCGATTTTAGAGTTTGTATATTTAAGTTGCAGGGGCAGTGTAGAATGGCTTGCCTCTCCTGCAAAAAATTATAGTTTTAATATTTTTTTGTTTTTCGATATTTTTAAAATGTGTTAGAGAAATTGGATTTTGAATGCATTTGTTTAAGTAGTTTGTACTCAATGTTTTTTTTTTTACTTTGAAGAGTCAATATAGAATTGTATTGATATATAAACAATGATGCTTTTATAGAAATAATAGATAATTTGCCACATTAAGCTGATCGAACTACATTTATATAGCCACCAAGAGAATTGTGTCTGTCCTATGCATTTCTGAATGAAATCCCCATTTTAGAGTGTCTACTTCCCTTATAATTTGTAGTCTATGTTAGTACTTGATTTTTGCAAATAATATTTTTACATATTAGCTCTAAATTGTCTCTACCTCACATTTTTCAAATTTTGTGACACCATTTTTTAAATCTGTGTTTGTCATAGATGTTTCTTTACTACTCTACATACCTCTCAACTTCTTAGAGTAAGAAATGTGGGCAAAAACCATGAATAAAAGTGGGACAAAGGCTCAGAAATAGGGACAATTTTTAAATATTGCTCTTACAAACTTAGAAAGTTGATAGAATAACATGTTTTGCATTAACATGTATTTTCTGAAGTGTATGAAGTCTGAAACTGAAATATCTGTCATTATTTTCTAATTTCAATATAACTGCGGTGGTGGTGCTGTGGTAGCGTTGTCGACTCACAGCAAGATGTTATCTGTTCAATTCTCAGCTAAAGCGTCTTCTGTGTGGAAACATGCGTGAAGGGGCGTACCTTCGTTGAAGGTTGTGCGTCAGAGCTGGTAACTCGGCATGTAAAAATATTCTACCAATCATTAGCGGACCGGAGTTCCGTTGTGGCGAACCATAACCGGGAAAAAGCCGAAAGACACAAACACATTTTCTAATTTCAATCTTTAATGATTTGCAACTAAATTGCCAGAAAACCATAATGTTATAAAAATGGACTAAAAATATGAGGTAAAAAGGTTTACTGTCAAAATGTTGAAATTCACATGGTCGACGTTCATAATGTCGAAAGTCATTACACCGAATGTTCAAAATACCGAAAAAATGTCTAAATTTAAATGGTCAAAAAGCACCTGCAAACTAACACTAGTGTTTTTGCAGGGGGTTGTGCTCCCCTGCACCCCCTGCTACTTGTATATTACAACTCCGAGACTGGCCAACAGTGCAGACAAGGGAAAATCCTTGCCCTGTTTGCAACATAATGTCGACAGGTAATTTGCGTGCACTTCCTGTCGACCAAATGAACTACTTAATATTCATGTGTTCACCATATGGGTCGATCATATGAAGGTTAGACCAAATGAATTTTAACATTTTGATAGTAAACCAGGCAAAAATCTGGACATACTGCGAAAATCTGTACAGTTGAGAGGTATGTTAAAAGCTCTAACCCCGCCTCTTTTGTTCTCAGATGGGGACATATTGTGCTTTTTCCATCCTTTCATGTTTGGTGTAAACTTTAAAATAACCATTTATAACTCCAAAGAATTGCTTTTAAAATATGTCGTCAGCCACACTGCAGGTATTATGATGAAAACCATATCTCATGTAGTCGCCTTCTCCCTGAAACTACAAATCTTTAGTTTTCTCTTGCAGTGATGGGTAAAGTAAAGTAACATTATTGAAGGGAGAACTAGATAGATTTCAGCTGGAATTCTAATTACAACTTAGCACTGTCAGCATTTTTTTTTCCGAATTAGTCCATTTGAACACGTCTCCTGTCTTGCTATAGACATCTTTCAATGCACTGCTTTTATACTTTATTTTCAAATAACTGTAACTAATTTTAACTTTTTCTTTTTATGAAAAGTGATTCTATGCCATCATGTCTCTCAAGTTCTTTGTTCCAGAATCAGGGACAAAGATAAAAGTAATGTGGTGGTGGAGGCAAAGTCCCATTATCAAGGATTTTTTTTTAAATATTGCTATAATTCACTTAAATGTTTTCACCAGCACAGGTTTTTCATCATATAGTCATAGATTGTTACTAGGCTAATGACCCAGGCGCCTTTGCCTAGCATTACTGACCGACTGTAATGCCAACATCAAAACATTTACGAAGGACAAGGCAAAAATTATGAGGCAAATATCAAGGACGCCTATCAAAAACTGGGGACAGTTAAGGTGTTCTTTGCCATCACATTTTCTGCTTTTCCTTACGTTTGCCTCGTCTGAAGACCCTGGTTTATTTACTATTAATATTGATATTAATATACTAACCTATAGAAAAAATCGTTCTCATTGGGCTTAGTCAACAACCAGCAATCCGCCAAATGTGTACAACCGCAATTTTACGCCACTTTGAGAACGAGTGCTTTGGTCAAACACATTTCACAGCATTTTGTGGTACTCCCGAACTTTCTAGGAGCAATATATACTATCTCTACCAGTATCCACCTATGTACTGTCTAATTTCAGAAAGTCAGCCGTTGACAAAAACACAGGACACATTTACTGTAAACATTTTTGCGCAGTTCAGGGTTGATCTGTGTCAAGTTCCACTGTAACGCTCATACCTCTTAATGG
Organism: Protopterus annectens; assembly: GCF_019279795.1. Classification (NCBI taxonomy): domain Eukaryota; kingdom Metazoa; phylum Chordata; order Ceratodontiformes; family Protopteridae; genus Protopterus; species Protopterus annectens. The sequence continues at coordinate 1,711,182,238 of NC_056725.1, forward strand.
CTATGATTTAAGCAGAAGCCTAATATTTTGGCCCTCTTGATTCACCTTGTTTCTTCTAGATTTAGGATGTTTCTCATAAAGTCAGACCTGTTTATGGGATTCATTAAATACATAAACAAAGCAAATCCAAAATGTATTACTCACTGATGCTACACTATTCGCTACTACTTCAGTCAGTACTTAGTATATAAAGACCTTTTGCTATGATTTTAAAGCTTGGCGGTGGATAGGCATAAGGAGGCTATGAAACTCCTGACAATTTTCAGGCTGTCCCGCTACACTAGCTTTTGTAAGGGGCTCACCGTGGAAATGTATCAAGGCACAAAAGACCATTATTATTATTATGCAACGTGAGCCACCAGCACCATAACGAGTAGGGGCATGTATGTCAGTTATGGGCTTGCCGGAAGAAAAGACATAACAATCTTAACTTTTTCTGAATGATCAGGAAACTCCATCAATCGGCAGTTGTATAGCAGAGGACATCATATGAGGCCTCAGACAGTTGTCTGTTAGTCTCTGACTTTGTGAAAGTGAGAAGACCTCTTTCAGTGGTTCATGTCACAATGGATAATTTGCCCCAGTTAAACGCATGCTTGAGTTCATTCTCAGACTCTTCAGTAGTATGCATGAAAGGGCAACCAGCAGGCGGAATTCATTTTGAAAAATGACGATTACAGTGTCAGAAGTTGCTTTGGGAAGTGTGCCCCAATTTTACCTTAAACTCATTTTCACTATAATAACACACTCGTTTAAAGGGTTTAATAGAGTTATAGCTGAAAGACCAGGTCCAAATTATTCTGTTCATTAAAATAGACTGCAAAGGAACAAAAACATCGCACTCATTAATGTGTAGGGAGAAAGTAGTTATTCAATATACGGGAACAAAAGAACGTGTACTGCAGAAGAAATAGGAAATTAGGTCAAATACCAGCAGCCAACATTCAGCTCCTCTGGCATACTTGTAAAAACTGTAAAAATGTAACTCACGTATGTAAACCTACAAGACATTCAGCTGTCTTCTTTGACTATGGATGTAATATTAATATGTATTGCACGCATTTAAGAATTACTATGACCTCGTTTTCCGTTTTTTCTTTTTCTTTGAAGCCTGTTTCTCTTTTACGTAATCAGCTCAGTGTAAATAAATCTTATTTAACGGAGTATGTTCATTAAAAATAATCTGAAAAAAGCATATTCTCGTTTAAAATAAATGACAGTGACTAAGCCCCAGGTGACCTGTTTTTTTTTTTCTTTTTTCTATCTTGCGCTAAAGTCGTACTGAAGAAAGAGGGCACTATACAGCAAAAAATGCTTCGATCCAATTGTGTCTCATAAACAAAATGTTACAGACAAGGTGCCGTTGGATTATGGAAGAAGCATACTGTTTTGTGTCTTTAACCCAATTGCCGAGGACGCCTCCTTACAAGTTTGTGTTACAGAACGTTTAATTTACTGAGAGATATACACTGCTGTGCAATGCAAGACTTCATGATAAGCTTCTGCTGGGTTCCTGATTTACAGTCACCTTAAGCCGCAAACCAACAGTCTTCTTCTCGGAAATTGGTTCCTTACATGTGGATTCTGTGCCAGTAGTAGCACTTCTGGAGCATTTCTAACCAAAAGGTATTTCTAACAATCGAGGAAGAAGCAGGATATGCAGCTGGCACTTCTAACAGTGAATAATCTTCGTCAGTCTTTCGCTTGTTCACCCTTTTCTTTTAGCTGCGCTGCAGGATCCAATAAGGAATACACGGTAAGTTTGGAATGAAGTGGAGGATGACAGCGAGCATCCTGTGGAATGAAATTGTCTTATATTTTGTTATAGCTTTGCTGAGAACTTGGCTGGAACTGTCCAGAGTGCTGAAAAGTTGAAGTTCAGCGCAGGTTTATTTTT
>NC_056725.1:1711191634-1711196634 GCF_019279795.1 Protopterus annectens
GAGCCAAATAGACTACCCCCTTAGATTCACAATTAAAATTTCCAAGTATCTTAAATTGGTTACCATGGACCATAAAGTTTTTCCCTTCCTTTACACATTACAAAAAAATGACACCTACCACATTAGTTCATGCCCTTATAAAATTTACTTTTGCTTACAGCATATTCCTTCCTTTTGAGGAAACATTTTACATTTTTCCTTCTGCAATAAACCACAACAGGTTGTACTCCTAGTTTAACTCAGGATAAATTACTCTGCATTAAAATGCCCCAATTCTTATTAATAATCCATTACAAAGTCTGGATAACACTAAAATACTTTGTAATAAAACTAGTTTTGTAACTGTTCTCAGTACTACTCACCCCTTCATCAGCAATACTGCTCATGACCGTACCAGGTGATGGAAGTAGTAGCATGCTACTGGATTCAATATTTAGAGAAGATACCACACCATTTCCATCTGCTCCTAGGATAGGTTGAAAATATCCACATTCCATCATTAATAATTTCAGTTAATTCATTTAAGATCTCCCTTTGATAGCCTCTACTCTCAAACATCCCCATCATTGTGTGACACTCCACCAAAAATGTACTTTAATGATACCATGCTAGCTACTTAGACTTACTGCCCTTTAACCACGGCTCTTTTTTGATGGTTGGGGTAAGAACTAGAGCAATGTAAAAAATTCATTTGTATTGTTAATATAAGATAAAAAATTGGTACCAAGGAGGAATTGGATAATTTATATGACAGTTACCAGAATTGAACTAGAGAAATGTAAAATACTATTAGAATAGGTACTTTTCCCATGGTTTTGGGAAACATACCTCTTATTACAAGTATTCTTATCTAATAGAACATCTAAATAAGCTATTTTCTCTTAGTCCATTTCATGGTAAAACCTCAAAAATTCAGTTGTATTGTTAATATAAGATAAAAACGTATCCAATTCCTCCTTTGGTACCCATTTTTTTATTTTATATTAACAATACAACTAAATTTTAGTCTTTGATTGGATTTTTCTTGAAAAAGCAACATGGAGTCAGGTTTTAGAAAGCAGAACAAATACATTTTAAAAACTAATATTTCTAATATCTTGTGTCAGCCTAACTGATCCATTAACATAACCTTTCTGTAATAAGCATGCAAACTTTTTAAATAATTTGTTTAGTTTCCTTCCAGTTGTAATATCAGTTGTATAAGCACAGCAGAGAATTGTGTCTGTCATCTGGGACTATCTTTCATTCTTTCACTCATTCATTCTCTGAAGCCTGTTTTATCCTTTTTAGGGTTGTGGAGGAGATGTAGCCTTTACTTGCACTTAATGGTTGCAAGGCAGAGAAACTAAGTATGGATAGATCATCAGTGTATCATCACAGGAGATACAGACAGACAGACAGACACACACACGTACACACAAACACACACACACACACACACACACACACACACACACACACACACACACACACACACACACACACACAAACACTTTTAGGTGCTGTACTTTCTTCTCACGTCCCAAAGAAATCTGAGTGAGAAAACACAAAATGTTTTTTTGTTTACTTCACCCTTCTATCTTCCCTTTGGTATTAACATTTATATCTATTTTTTGAGAATATATGCAGACATTCTTTACATATTTTGTATTAAATGGCAGCTCATCGAGGGTTCAACAAATGAGTGCATTTTCTATTAGAAGATTTTACAACAGGTTTAACAATTATGATACACAAACATTATTATTATTACAGTTATTATTATTACTGAAAGAAATCACCATAGTTCTAAACCTCTTACCTCTAGAGTCAGGGACAATTCCAGAAATAATCAGGGACACTATTAAAATATTTTTACTATTAACTTGAGAATTTGACATAATAACCATACAAATTAACATGCATTTTTGGAAATAAAAGAAGTCTATAACAGGAATTATTCACGACTTTTCTCCACAAATCACCAGTTTTTGCAGGGATTATGAGGGATGAGCAAAAATTTGATCCAAAATCAGGGATATACTTGAAAATCAAGGACTGTTAATAGATATGGAAAACATGCTGTTGCTTGTGTATGTGTAATAAGCGAAAACTGGTGGACTCTGATGCTGTGAGTCAGACCCAGTGCCTGAATTTAAGAGCTAATCAGTTCACCTTTCATACTAAGTGCACCATTCATTAACATTGAATCAGTCAGAGCAGAAAACTGACATATGGAACAGGAAGACCCTCAAATTCATACTTTGAAACACACAAATGTACTGCGATCAGAATTTGAAGGTTACAGTACAGCTCATCAAAGATATATTTATTGATGTTTCACTGTAGCTGATCAGCTAAAATAATACTTGATGAAGTCTGAAGACATTAAAAAACATATATTTCTTTGTCGTGAGCTCTTTCAAACCAAACACACCACTGCAGGACCAGAACCCCACCCCTCCAACAGCAGAGGTGACAGATTTAGCTTTTTTTTTTTTGGACTCTACATTGCCCAACACTGCAGATGTTGAACTGGAAAACACTAAGCCAACAAAGATTACTATTGCCTTTTTCATGCCTCATTATAGCTGAACTGCTAACACTCATGTGTTGCTGTTTCACCATGCTGAGTCTGCCTGTTTTATGTTAGAACTATGGAAATGCAATGTGCTTTTGTGGCATACTTACAGTGTTCATGTGACATACCTGAATGTCTCACATTCCAGTATAGTATCTTTAATGCTTGTGCATCTATGTGATGTATACGTTTCAGCATTACAGTAAATAGTTTGATGGACATTCTGAGCTGTTGTCTCTAGAATGATGGTGTGGAAATGTGAAATGTCATTATAGTCCTTGTGTGTGTATGTGTGTATGTATGTGCACATGTATGCACATGTATCCAGGCATTTGTGGACATGCATATATGTGTGTATATTTGGGTGTACTTTTGAAGAATGAAAGTTCACTACTTCGAACTTCAAAAGTGCACCTACACTAACGAGAAAGTGCACTTTCATGAAAGTGCACTTTTGCGAACCTACTAGACTGAACAGGCTTGCAGTCACAGACCTTAGGGTTAGGGCACAGGGTCATGGTAAGGGGATAGCCCTACTAGCTATCCCCTTACCCTAACCCTTGCCCTAACCCTAAGGTTCATGACTACTGCACGACAGTGGAAGACATTCCAAATCGTGCTATGTCCTCTCCTCCACTGTGGTGCGATAGTCATGGACCTTAGGGTTAGGGCACAGGTAAGGGTAAGGGAATAGTTAGTAGGGCTATCCCCTTACCTTGACCCATGCCCTAACCCTAAGGTCTGTGACTATCAGACAACAGTGGAAGACATTCCAAATCGGGCTATGCCCTCTACTGTGGTGCGATAGTCACAGACCTTAGGGTTAGGGCATGGGTTAGGGTAAGGGGATAGTTAGTAGGGCTATCCCCTTACCTTGACCCGTGCCATAACCCTAAGGTCTGTGACTATCAGACAACAGTGGAAGACATTCCAAATCGGGCTATGCCCTCTACTGTGGTGCGATAGTCACAGACCTTAGGGTTAGGGCATGGGTTAGGGTAAGGGGATAGTTAGTAGGTCTATCCCCTTAGCTTGCTCATGCCCTAACGCTAAGGTCCGTGACTATCACACCACAGTGGAGGACATAGCCCGTTTTTCAATGCCCTCCATTGTGGTGCGGCAGGTTTTGTCTAGTGAGCTTAAGTGAAAGTGCACTTCCGTTAAAGTGCACTTTCGTTTAAGTGGGGATGTACTTTCCCATTTCGAAAAAGTGAATTTTCGTTGTAGGAAAGTACACCCGTATATTTATATGTATATGCATATTATATATATGCATGAGTATCTGTGTCTGTGTATCTGTTTATTTATTTATATGTGAGCAGAGCAATTCTTTGAACATTCAGTTCATCGAATATTCTTAATGCTGGGCCTGGCATAAGCAATCCAAAACAATTTTGATAGCAGAATGCTAGTATTACTTTGTGGGAGGTCACTGCTATTCTGTGATCTCTGAGTTGGCATATATAAGTAGCAGGGGGTGCAGCAGGGGTTGTCCCCCTACAAAAAAAAAAAAAAAAAAAAAAGAAGCAAATTTATTTTCTTTTTTAATATTTTAGGTTTCAACCTAAAATTTCATTGGTGACTGGTGTGTCATTCACCAAATTGTATACCTATATATATATATATATATATATATATATATATATATATATAGAGGTGTGTGAAAATATATATTTATTTAGAGATTTCCATATTTACATTTTTGTTTCACATTAGTAATATTTCTGCATTAGTACTTGCATTTACAAATTATAACTCACATTCCCTATCTACCTATGTAGTATTTCATTTTCACACTGTCTCAACATTGCTACATACTGCCTGTAGATTATACATTTCCATATTGTGACACATCATTTCTAAGTGTGAATTTATACATTTAGAACATCACAGGAAAATGCAGAGATTCAGTTCTGGTCTGCAAAATGCATAAATCCTGTTTTGGGTTTAAGTTATTCTTTTTTTTAGTTGTGCTAAGGTCATTTTTTTCTATTTTTTATTCAACCTCACAGTTTTACATTTTGCAGTGCTCACATTTCACCTTTCACTTTTGCCACATTATGCTCTGTGTGCTTTGCTCATTTCGCACTTGTAGAAATGAAGACTGTAGAAATAAGGCATTGCTCATGGTACCCAGATCTGCAAACTATATATTTTCTGACAAAAGCACTAAACTCTATAGTTCCACATGCATAACTATATCATGTTGTTGTTTATATTCCTAAACTGAAAATAAGGGCCATTTTCAAAAAGAAACTGGAATAACAAAAAGGCCCCCAAATTATCTAACTGTTTTTTGTTGAATGATATGTATTTCCATACAAGGAAGAGGAAAATGTTCAAACAAAAATGACCAAGGCTTTTGAACTGTTACATATTTTACAGAAACATTTCTCAGGCTAGATTTGAGTTGCTTCGCTTAAGTGCATGATGCAAATGT